>NW_015094506.1:10222162-10371827 GCF_001431845.1 Calidris pugnax | reverse complement strand
CCCCCCGGCGGTTTGCCCCGCCCCCGAGGGGCGGTGCGCGACGCCAACGGTCGCCGGGGCGGTCGGTGAGGGGGAGCGGGACGGCTGCCCTCCGGCCAACGCGGCGCCCTTAAAGTGCGGGTTTTGCGGCGCCGGGTCGTAATTCCGAAGCTCCGGCACCGAATTTCACTGAGTTCTGTGCCCGTCGCTGCGGTTCCGCTCGTGACGGGAGGGGGGGAAGGGAAGCGAAGGCGCGGCCCCGCAGCTCAGGGCGGTTCGCCGGTGGCAGGTGTGTGAGGCCTTGGAGCTGAGGTACAAAGTGCGTTCTGTGTGGCGCTCAGCGGTGCTCCCGCAGCTCCTGTCCGCGCCGGGCGGAGCCCTCGGCCTCCTGTGTGGCCATGTGCAAAGCAAAACGCCTTCCCGGCGTCCGTGGGCAACGGTGGCCGTTTCTGACAGAATCCGGCTTGTAACAGCGGCTGAAATGCCGTACTCCTCATCTCCTCCTGAATTTACCCAATTCCTCCAGAATCGCTTCCATAAAGTGGGAGATCGATCATCCAGACCAATATTGACACTCCCCGAATAAGATTAACAGCCCTTTAATAAGGATTAAAGTTGGCTTCACATAATATGGTGGGTGTTACTGATGCCACACGCACATCCCCAAGGGAAAAGAAGGAAAAAAACCCCAAATGTTAAACTTGCCGGTAGCTTCATAGAGATCTGGAGATGACAATTACAGCTGGCTCCCCTAGAGGTGGTTGTAAGCCCAGCTAATAAGAGGGTGCCTGAAACACACAACAATCACTTCCATGGCTACAGTGACAAGAGTTCAGTACTTCCCTGGCAGCCTGGCTGCTCAGGCTGATGTTGCTGTACAGTTTTACATCTGTGTTGCGCTTGTGGCCAACACCTTCGCAATGTTAGAGGTGAAATATCAACAGTAGTCAGTCTATACCGATGTATACCTATACTGAAAGAAGTAACGTTACAACAGCTTAAAAGTTCACCTTCCAAAATAAACTAAAATTTAATTTTGATGCAAAACAGTTGATGATAAAAAAACCCGCATAGTTCTACGTGACTTTACAATGCAAAAAATCTTTTAAAAAGTATTACAGAGTTGCATGCCCGACTGTCCTGTTTTCTGTATCAAATTTGTTCACTTTTAAATTATTTTTTCACTGTCAGCTCCACAAATATTAATGCTAGCTAAGGTCAAACAGAACTCTTCCTCCCCTGTGCAGCTTCGTGAACAGGAATGGTAGTGTGGCCCAGATTCTTTCTCTGGTTCTATTAGTGTCCATTCACATCAGGATTACACAGCTGTAATCTATTGGAAAACAATTAATTTACATGAGAAACATGACGTCAAGAATCTAGGTCGCTCAGTGCGACCTCTGTGGGGGACATAGCAAAAAAATTACAAAATCTAAAATTATTTAGGTAACTAAAATTGACAGAGTTGGGTGTCTATTCAACAGCTAATCTGTTGAATAATGGTGCAATTTTTGTGCAACCATTTCCAGTGTGGAATCTTGTTCTAAGAGGATGACTCAAGATGGTGGAAATCGTGTTACTTTTTTTTTGCCTCCATGTTTTTCATGTGGATCAAAAAAAAGGTATGTGTTTCCCTCCGAGGCCCACTGAGTCAGGTAATCGCAATTAATCACCTGATAGTGTTCTTTGAAGTATGGGTGGTGATGATGCTCCTGTTTGTCACAGTGACCGTCTCTCTCCATGTCTCCCAGTGATGCAAGAAGCTGTGCTGAAAACCTGCTCCTACCTCTGCTTGCTTTAAAAATAGAACTGCTGTAGTGACTCAGATGGGCTTGACCTGGGAATCTTGTGGAGTGCAAGGAAAGAGAGAGAAAAAGCAAGAGACAAGATGGAGTTCAAGGGCACGAGGAGGAGATGGCTGAAGGAAGGAGGAATGGAAAGCAGGTGCATGGGGCTTATGGACACAGAAGAGAGAGAAGAGGGTCAATCAAGAGGTGAGCCTAGAGGGCAAGAGGGAGAAACAACTAGAAAATGAAGACTATAAATATTACAAGAAAAATGAAAAAAAAAACTAAGAAAAGTAAATATGAAAAGAAGTCATCCTGTTGAGGAGAGAGGGGAAACACACATTGGCATTTGTTTGTTTGTTTTCTCTTTGTTTATGTCAGTCATACTCTTCTAATTAAGTCAGAACATAAAGGAAACAGGTATAATACCTTTATAATATGTTGGATTATTCCAAGAGTTGCAATTTCCCTTTTTAGAAACATCTCCTACAACACAGTTTTTTTGTAGAAACAGAAATTTATGCAGCTACAGGTCTTTGTAGTTTATTTCACAAAAAAAGTAAGGTTTCTTTAAGGTACACTATTTAAATTCACTGCAGGGCTCAAGTAAAAGTAAAGAGATTTCATTTAGAGACCTCAAGACAGTACCAGAGATTTTATATCTCTTTAAATGACTTATATCAGTTTGGGGTAGATCAACATTTCACAGGGCAGCGAGGTTCATCCTCACACAAAGAAATCAAGACACAAAGAGCTTTAAAATAATGTAGAGAAGCCCAGGAAAATATTTCGCTGTGTTTTGCAGATACATTCTTCAGAGGACGATACTGTGTAAGTATGGTCAGAAAATGTCTCAATGAGTTTGAAAGCTCTTTTAGACTTCCTTGCTGCCTCAGTTGAGCAAGCTGAAAATAGTTGCTAGATTAGATAAATCCCCAAGCTCCTGTAGCCCAGTGACATATTTTTAGAGAAGGGTTTTGCTGTTATCCACGTGTGCTGCTGCTCTTACCTGTAGTTTAATCCATGCTTAGTTTGTGTCACCTTGACCTGAATCCAACCTGGCGGGATAGAGGCCGAGTGGGGAATCAGTGTTGGGAGTACAAGCTCCGCTCAGCCTCTGAGTCAACAGAGTCTGGAAGTGTCCAAATAGTTTAATTGTCTCACACAGTTGCAGCTGAGATGTCTGTGACTGCGGGGTTTGTGCTATTTGTGGTGGAGAGTTAAAACCACACATTGTTGTGTATAGGTTGTCTGAGAAAAATAGTATTTTTGGTATTGCAAAATCAGAATATGAAATTGCTTTTAAGTGCCATAGTGCTGTGGTAAGAGTCTTCCTGGGTTAAACTGAGAGGGGTTTTTACCATTGAGCTTAGTAGGGCCAGAATGTCATTTTATAGCACGTAGGACATCAGTAGGTATAAACCATGAGGCAGTTTCTGAAGCCATCACTCAGGGAAATGTGCTCTATGGGACCGCTGGTCACACAGGCCTGGTGTTCTCTACCTTTTTGTTCAGCCCATCTCTTGAACACCTCCAGGGATGGTGCCTCAACCACCTCCCTGAGCAGCCCATTCCAACACTCAATAACCCTTTCAGTGCAAAAATTTTTCCTAATATCCAATCTGAACCTCCCCTGGTGCAACTTGAGGCCATTTCCTCTTGTCCTATCACCTGTGACTCTGGAGAAGAGGCCAACCCCCACCTCCGTACAGCCCCCTTTCAGGTAGTTGCAGAGAGAGATAAGGTCTCCCCTCAGCCTCCTTTTCTCCAGGCTGAACGATTTCCATTAGATTGACTCCATTCTAGCCACACTAAAGAGTTTTTCCAAATTTATGCACACAGATGGGTAGAACAGCACACACACCAACTGAAGGGATCACGACTGAGTTAAATGCAAGCTCAGTTCTTAAAGGTTCTGTCAAAAGTATGTCCATGCTGCTTTCAGCAGCGTAGCGTTGGCTGGCTTCAAGCTTGTTGGAAGGCCGGGGAGTTCAGCCTCTCTGCTTTACTTCTCTCTGGGTCGGGGAGCCTGCACACGAAAGGCATCGATCCGTTGGGTAAGTTCATGGAACTAATGAGTTGCTACTGAAGTCCACAGCCCAGACGTGAACTGAGGAGGATGCGGCGTGGAAGTTTCTCCTTTCAACTACGTGGGCTCGGTGCTAGTTGCCGTGGGAGGCAGAACCTGCCGTTTGATTGCTGTCCTCTGCCACGCGGGCAGGAGCAAAGCGACGGCACACGCACTCGGGAAGCAGTTATTGCTGCCTTTAAATGGCACCACTGGCTGTGTCCCAACTAACAAGCTCAAAGCAGCTTTTGGGGTGTCTAAATGAGTTGCAGTGCAGTAACAGATGAAGTCTTGGGTGCCTTCAGATGGTTTCTGGCACATTCGTACAGCTTTGGTATTGGGGGCACCACCACCAAGTGTTTGCAGCGTACGCTGCTGGTGAGGGTTATGTGATTGCTGACACTGAATAGTGACCGCTGCTTGGCTAGGAGTGACACTTCTCTTTCTGTGCTAAGTTAAATGGCACCGTTGTGTATTTTTCTCTCTGCCTTTCTATTTTCTATTTTCTATGCCTTTCTATTCCCAGGCTGTGTTGTGCACTCTTAAAAGCCAGAGTTCTGAACAAAGCTGAGTTATGAACTGATGAGTGAGATGCCTTTTTTGACGTCTGGTTTGCCGGTGTGTTAGCAGGTGTTATTCAGCCCACGCCAGAAGTGGGCAAAAGTTATTAGCAGTTGTGGGGGAACCTGCTGTTTGGCAATGGAGTGAGCCTTAATATAGACTGAGTTCCAGGCACCCACGTGAAACTCTGCGTGACAAGGCCTTGGAAAGTCCGCAGGTGACACGGGAGCCGCTGTGTGCCATTTCCTCAAATAGGAGGAAATAGGAAGTACGGCGTGATTGCACAGCAACGGGCTGTTACTGCACCGTTTCTTCCCTGTTCTTGGTATAAAAATAGTATCTTTCCAAATGGCTGCTGGTGCCATCTGACAAGACCTCTTACTTTGTGAAAAATAAATGCAAATGTTTTCCTTTATGTCAGTTATGTTAACTATTAGGCATGTCAGTATTACATTTTTGGCACACATAACCAAGATTTCTGACAATATTGTGAAAATTCAGCTTACGTTTCTAGTTCAGATTTCCAAAAAAAATAATAATCCAAAGCAAATCCAACTGCTTGGCACAATAGCATCACGTTTGCATAGCGTGTTCACACAAGCTCTGGAGAAGAGCAATGATGACATCTCACTTGATGTTTGCAGTTTTGCCCTGTTATAGCTGTAAATAAAATTCAAATCACCACTTTTGGTCAAAACTGCAGCAGAGCAGAATGCTCAGTTTTATCAGTATTTTAAGGCTGGGGCTTATATTCAATTGAATAACTTTATCCGTATCAATTGAATAACTTTGTTACCGACAAAGAAAAACCAATAGGGGTTTGAGTGATCAGGCAGCAAGTTTAAGAAACAACATCCATTATCAATTAAATGTAAATATTTTTATTTTAAAAAATGTTAATGGCACCTTAGAGGCAGTCATGACTACACAACAAAATATACAAAAATTACATTTTGTAGTTGCATCTTTCCACAGAGCTGCACGAAATGATAGTGGCGTGAGAAACGTGGTAGATCACACACTGAGACAATTAACTTTAGTCAATAAAAGCAGACAATTTTTGGTACACCTTGATACTACCAGACCCAGGTCCCCGGGGTAAAAAAGAAAGGTGGCTTTGTGCAAAACTTTCCAACAACAGTACAACTTAATATGCTAAACACACAGCAAATCAACCGTACAAGATAGTGTAATTAGTCCTCATGCAGTCTTTATATACAGCATCATCTCAGTTTGCTTTTTCAGGGAAATTAAGTAATTCCATTAACTAAAAAATTTAGGTTTTTTATAAAAAATAACTTTTTTTAGTCTTTCGTAGCTGTGATGTTAAATTGTCTGATTCTTTCTATTGAATTCTACTCAGCATCAGAGAGGCCTTTCAAACTTTATCTGAACTGAAGCCTTTGATAATCTCTTGTGCTTTACAGAAGAGCAATATAATTAATTAAAGGCCATGCTCTGGCATGATGGTAAATGAAAAAAGCAGTTAAATATTTGCTTGATTAAAAAAAAGGAGAATAAACTTGCCTGATTGCTATTCCTAGATGGACTTTCAGAAGTGATTAAATTCTGTTATCCAAATTGAAGTCTTTAATTACATTAATCTGCATTTACCTTCTGTTGTACCATTGAATCAGGACGTTAAATGTCTATATCACAGTGGAAAGGGCCCTGGTTTCCAAATCTGGTTTCCATACCACCTACATGAACCACAAGCTTCTGTGGGTTGGTTTGGGGGTTTTTTCCAAATAATTTCCTGTTCCTTGATTTTAACTCCAGAAAGCAGTACCTGTGATTGTGCAGTTGGCTTTGTATCAGACGTAAGCCTGAGCTGATTCCTCTGTGAACAGCAGCATTCAGCTTTAACACTGGAGTCAGTCCTCCTTTATGTTATTCAGTAGCTACTCAATAGCTTAACCCTTATGATTACAAAACTGAAGCTTGTGTTAGGCTGGATTTGTCCAGCTTCAGCTTCCAGTGAGTGGATCACGTATCTTTCCTACAGCAAATGACCTTCCCCTGTTGAATTTCTATTCCCCAGATAAGCTGTCACGATTTGTTCGAAGAAAACCATTGGCTTTTAAATATCCTTCACGTAGGGCAGACAACAGGTCTATACGTGGTGGTCCTGCAGCAGAGGCACTGCAGAATACAAGCATTTTGATATTAAAGTAAAAAGCCATCAGATTGGATAGTGCTTCTCTGAGAATTCAGAACAAGACATCACAAGAGCAAAGCAAAATGAGAAGCTGCATGACCATGTGTAACGTAAAGCAGAAAGAGTTGAAACTGCATCTCAGTCCATGCTGTCAATTACTTAATTGGGTGTTCAACAGTAACGGACTTCTACAGCTGAAGCTAGTAGAAGGATGCATTTTACAAGTTTTAGAGGAAACCTAATTTAGACTGAATGCTGAAATGGGAGAGATCAGGAAAATTGTGCTAACCTTCACGAGAAAGTAAATCTCCAGCAACCTCTGAGCAAAAAAGCTGCCAAAAGCCTATAGAACAGGCATTAACAAGCTAACTGAAGGGATTTTCAGTTGGAGAACTACCGTCAAAGGGAAGTGGAATAACTGACTACCAGGCAGCGCCAAGCAGAAAAGACACTGTCTGGCAACTTTTTGTTGAGTGGGAGTGTACAAGCACACACTACGAACGTCTAGTGTGTCGTATGAGAACATGAAAGCAAACGGTATCCTGACAGAACGTGGTTAATTGACTGAGAAGCTGAACAACGTTCTAATTAAGAGAATTAAGAGAGGTCTCACAGCCATTTGGGATGGCCTAGGTATACTTTCACAGCAAGGAGAGCTCTGACTGCAGGTCAGATACGTCCACTCCCATAATCCCAGCCCAAGTGGTGGAAGTGATGCCGACACCAAAGTTAGTGGCACAGGCACCAGCCTGGGCTGTCACACCCTGCTGCTGTTCTTGTCTGTTGCCTGTCGGCAAGAGCTAGGAAGAACCTTCCTCCACTGAAGCTGCCCCCTCGTTCTGCAGGGAGGCTGCCCAGAGCACAGTTTTAGGGGCAGCTAAGGAGTCACTGCAAGCAAGGAAGAAAAAGGTTTATCTCCCTTTTTGTCCCTGCTTCACACTCTCAAGACCTCTCCATCAACCCTCTGAATCTCTAGACGTGGAGAACTGTCCACCTCTTTCACTGGTTTTTCTTCCAGCCTAATGAGCTCACCTGGCATAAGGTAAACTGCATCACACACCAGTGTCACCACAGGGTGAGAAACGGGAGGGTGAAAGCAGGAGGGGACACTTCCTTCTCCTTTGGCTGGCCGCCTACTTGGCAGAGCTCCTAGCACCACAGCCTTAACTCTGGGCAAAACGATGGCAGTTTTACCAAAACGCAGGCTTTTGCCCTTCACATCTTTTTTTAATGTCTTGATGCGTTTCCCATCCTTCAGTGATTTAAATCCAGCAGGGAAAATAACCTAGAGAAGCGCCGTGCCCGTTTACCAATTAGGGTTGTTTTAATTTGCATGAGTAACATTATGCAGCCTTTACAGCTTTTTGTGTCCTCTGCAACAAGGGAACGCAAGACTCTTCTTGCATCAATTTGGACCCAGTCAGATTTTATCAAGACAGCGAGCAATCTTTCACAGCCCCATTGATTTTATGTTCTACCCTCATTTTGCACTGAGGTTGCCTTCCAGGTCTGTAAGAGGGTGCCCGTGGAGCAGAAGTCCTCACGTCCCCAGGTTGTACCATACCAACTGCCTTTGTTCTAAGAAAAACAACTGATCTTTCTCCTGCCTGACCTTGAGCCTACCTGACATCACGTTTTCAACTACATGCACTAGCACTGGGAGGATTAGCTCTTTAAACACATAACCATGCAGCAGGCAAAGGAGTTTTTACTATGTAAAAATTACTAATGTGATATTTCTTTCTGCACGTGTACCCCTCTGAACCCATTGAACAAAATGCCAGACAAACAGTGTTTTCTCAAGTGGCCAAACCAGAAGGTGGCTGTGCAAATGGAGTAGAAGAGTAGAGGTTATAATAAAGGTGGCAAGAAAACACCACAAAGAGTCACAGCTTTCTGAGGATCAGTACCAGGACCCTTGTGGTTTTTTGTACTGGAGTTATAATGTTGTGGAAATGGGGTGGGAAGTCATATGGTTGATTATTAAAAAGAGTGGCGGAATTTAGAAAAAGACTTCAGAAAGGAAAGGACTCTGAACAGAAGCACGCTCATTGGCTACAGGAATGGAAAGTACGGACTATAAAAAGACATACGCCTTTTCAAAAATGAAGATAAGAACAGATTATATGAAAACAGTGGAAAAGACCAAGGGGATCTCAGGACACATCAAAAGAGCATAAAAATAAACCAAGGGAAACCCTTTCTTGTGATGTAAAGGCCAGGAAAGAGCTAGTTCTTTTTTCCTTTTAATCTTTTTAAAGGGACTTTCCTGTGAAGATAAGTTTATGAGCTGCATCAGTGGAAGCAATGCCCTCAGTTTATGAGCCGGCTGTAAAAGGAGGCTAGGTACTGGGAAGGTGGGGTGAAGGCCTGTTGCAATGCACTCGTACAGTGCCAAAATGTGTTAAGAGGCATGAGAAGAAAGGTCTCCCTGAACCGAACAGCAGCACATGCAGCAATTAAAACAGAAAAGTTAAATACATAATATCTCTTTCCTTCTTCAGGGGATACCAGGAATACAGGGGCAAAGGCAACGAGAAAAAAAAAAAAATAAGGAAAAGAAGAACATATCTATCTAATAATTCTTCCTGACACAGCCAGAGATAAAGTCTGGGCTTCATAAAGTCATATCCCTCTCATCAGGACTTTTTCTTTCCACTCCACCTTTCCTCTGAAGATGAGGCAGGGCTGGGTTAGGATAACATGTGTGTGCCTGATCTGACCCATTTCCGGTGCCTGTGAGCCGGCACAATCCTTCCTGATTTCTCTGTTCGAAGGTGTAGCACACATAAAGAATTCTTTAATGACTTTTAGAGTGTTTTAATTGAATTTTCTAAATGCTGAGTCATATCATTATTTATGCGATTAATTTTGTCTTTCCTTCAGTCCCTGAAGCCACAAAAAGTAACTGTATTCATTGTTCATCCAATTATGGTAAAATGTCAAAGTTCTTCCCCTGCCCCCTTGTGCCCCCTCCCTTTCCTCAGAATAAAGTTTTCTGAATTTCTACACCAACTATTGCACTTGATTGAAACCAAATACATCCAGTAATCCCCTCCCCGCCCCCTACCCCATAAAACCAGCATAGCAAATACGGCAACCGAAAAGAAAATCTGTTGTGAAAATTATTGTCAAAGTAAGTAATACTGAACATCAAATAAGTGGAGACACTGTCTTTTCATTTAACAGAGAGCAGAGAAGAATTCTGGTTGTGGTGGTTTGGTTTGTTTTTTGTTTTGTTTTGTTTTTATTAAAGGTCTTGTTTTACATCATGGCTGAAAGCCAAGCAAATTTCAGGGAAACTTTTTTGCAGTTCTTAAATCAAGCAAAATAAATTCCAGTGAGAAAACAAACCCAACCCTGTTTCCTAGTAGTGGTACTGTATGCTAATACATTATTTTCAGGAATGTTTGTCAAGAGAGTCTGCACAGTGGTTGTATATTTACAGTAGTTTAACTCCCTGCTCCCCAAAGCTGTTCCCTCATGTTTTTTCCACATTGCTTAATCTGACAGAAGAAAGAAATCCACTATACCCAGGGTCCCAGCACCTCTCTGCTCTGCGTTCAGTTAGAGCACCCCAACAATTCAGTGCTCACAAAGGCTAACCTAAATGTTGCCTTGCTGTGTACTCCTTTCCCCTTGCAGGTTGCAGGGCTTGAGGGAAGGGAGTGCTTTGGTCTGCGTGACAGCTTACCCACCAGTTACTTGCTTCTTTACTCCTTTACAAAGTGGCACTGAGATCTTGTCATTCAGTTCAGTTCAGCTTTGGAAGCCTTAGGCCACATTTGTGTGTTTCCCAAGCGTGATAAGGAACAGTGCCAGGACAGAACAACCACTAACTGTGGTCAACAGTCATCACTGGTCTAATTTACAAACAATAAACCCTCTGTGTAAAAGGTTACTAGGAGATGAATCACGTTTTGCTGGTCCTGAAAACTATACAGAAACCCCATATACAGATATCCATTAATTTAGAATCAAGAACTATTAATACATATGACCGTATAATTTGGCTTATCATTCTAGTTAGATTCAGAGAGAAAATTAATTTATTAGTCTAACAGGGCTGATACACATTATGGTGCACTCCCTCCCAATCACACTTTTTGCACTCCAGTCTCATAGAAAAAAGCACACCCGACACACAGTTGCTTGGATCCCTCCCAGAGCATCATACCCCCTTTTGTGGGTGTGGGTCTGTAGAGTGGAAAACCTGTTGGATTAAGGCAGAAGACCGACATAAGCGAGCAGTTCATCACTGCCAATTAGACACAATCGGCTCGAACAGGCAAGTGACTGCCAACAAATACGCATTTACGTATTTACACCTTAAAGTCCAAGGGTCTTTGTAGCCTTCTCCAGCCAGTCCGCACATTTAAACTGACAAAACATAATCTGTACATACAGCACTTAAAAAACAGGGAGGTTCCCTCCCAATCACACTTTTTGCACTCCAGTCTCATAGAAAAAAGCACACCCGACACACAGTTGCTTGGATCCCTCCCAGAGCATCATACCCCCTTTTGTGGGTGTGGGTCTGTAGAGTGGAAAACCTGTTGGATTAAGGCAGAAGACCGACATAAGCGAGCAGTTCATCACTGCCAATTAGACACAATCGGCTCGAACAGGCAAGTGACTGCCAACAAATACGCATTTACGTATTTACACCTTAAAGTCCAAGGGTCTTTGTAGCCTTCTCCAGCCAGTCCGCACATTTAAACTGACAAAACATAATCTGTACATACAGCACTTAAAAAACAGGGAGGTAAAGAAAAAAAAAAAAAAGGAAAAAGAAAGCAGGCAGACCAGCAGCTTCATCTTGGTATAATCATCCTTTCTATGGCACAAATGATATGATCCCAGTTTTTACAAAATATTGCCAGCAGTGTCACTGCGAAAAAAGTGCAGATGATATGAAAACGGCTCTTCATCATAGGAGCAATGAACTTTGCAATAGTAGAGACACACACCAAGATGACAGTCATGAAGGCCAGGATAACATTTATACATTTCCCCAGGAGCACTTTGGCATTAACCGTTTCGGACTGCTGCGCTTGCTGTTCTTGCTGATGAAGCTCCAGCTTTGAAACCCGGGTCTGGCATGATTCCAAGGCTTCCTGGAGACAGAAAGCAAGAATTAGGGCAATTCTATTTCCATACACCACTTTTGCCATTTTAGCTGTAGAGCCATCCATCAGCTAGATAGAACTGTAATGTGTTATAGACTCCTAAAACTTGAATGACCCACCAACTCACAAATGCACAGATACACCTGCATGTGTGTATCACTGTTTGCTCAGGCATTATCAACTCTAAAAACTACATTTTGGACAGTGTTGTCACATTTTTCATGCTTGAGAAAAAAGTATAACAACTCTAATGGTCATGACAGATAATGTTTCCTGCATATACTGATGAGATAAAGAACTGGGAAGCCGTTGTCATGGCAACTTCCACAGCATTGAAACAGCATCAAAGTAAGTTTCTTTGTATACACGGTAGAAAACATTGGAGTAGTGCAGGCTTGCTGCCATAATAATTAAATCTACTTTGGAACACGGAGCATTTGGTTTACACCATCTCTCCGGCCTACATTACCTTTTTTACTCAAAGCCACTACAGTGCTGAGATTGAGTCCCCAGTAAGAGGTTGCCTTCTCCCCCTGTCAGTGTGAATGAATTAATGAGGGCTTATTAACCCATACCCCAAGCGGGCAGCACGCACTGGAGAAATCTGTGGTGATGCTTTTATGGGATTCTCTCTCTCATGTGATATATTCCACTTCATGTTTTGTTCTACAGAAAGCAGACCTTGCACTTCTGCTTGAGGGTGGACTAAAAATGGTCTTCGAGTAAAATGGTTCCCAAGTCACTAACCCTATACTTGAGGCCTCTCAAAGTGAAACATGGGAAAAATTCCTACTGCTTCACTTACTTGCCAAAATGCCATTTTTTGCTGGAGCTGGGACTTGGGCACCACAATGTAACATAGCGCAAGGCTGTAACTAATGAGATCGATCAACTTGACATAATGTTTTACCACTGTGTAAAAAGGGAAAATTATGCTCCAGCTTCCTGACTTTCTTCCCCACTCTCAAACTCCAAACATTTTCCTTGCACTGGCAGGGGTGTTCACCTGATCCCACAGTACGATGATTCAACTCAATCCTCCACATAAAAACAAACAAACAAGACCAGTGCACAGGGAGTTATTAGCTTTCTTTGGCTGGCTCACTCCTCCCTTGTTTTGGCAAGCTGAACTGGCTCACCATGTGGCCAGCCAGGCACCCAAGTCCACACAAAGCACATGGGACAGGACCTGACAAAAGGCTGCTTCCTCTCACTGTTCTAGGAATTAGCAACAATATAGAAGACGGTTCTTAACGGTGGCACAAAGTCCCTTAGGGTACATGCATGCTCTCCACTACACACTAAAGAACCTTCCTGGTCTTTCTTCCACTCTGATCGTAAATGATTTTCAAATCATCTTGTGCTGCTTTGGAGAAAGTCCAGCTGCAGAAGTCTGATACCGGCAGTTCTGCATTGAGAGGCTGAGCAAGTGTTTTAAAAACACTCTGCCCATCCCCTGAGGACAGAGTGCTCTGAAGGTAGGTTATTAGTTAAAATATCCACAACTTAAAGGCTTTTACTGGATTTTAGCTTATTTGTCAAACCCCCTAGCAGACAGGTTTAAACAGGCCCGAATGTACAGACAGAGAAGAAACAAGGCTGTAGCAACATAGCACTTCAATTAGTTTTAAAAGTCTCTGACACCCCTCCAGGGTTCTGCTAATGAGTCAGTGAACATTTCACAGCCCTTCTGCTGGAGAACTCGGGTCTCATTCCGTTTTTACACCCTCAAGATGCTTTCACAGAAAGGAGTCCTGCATAAGACACCTCTCTTCTTTAAACCTACACAGCAACTTATGCTATGCTTAGATTCAGCACTATCCCTTCCCCACTCTGTTCCCAGGGCGTTCCTGAATCTCACATCCACCAGGGCACAGGGTGATCATGCTGCTGCCTGTGCTCTCTGTGTTCAGAAATGCTTAGACTTTGGGTACAAATAGTATGCATTAATAAAATTATATTATATTGCATATAACTATTCAAGTATGTAACTACATGCTGTCAGGATGGACTTGTAGAAATTATTACTGGCTTTTGATTGAAGCCAGACACGACTACAACTGATCACTGAGGTGAACACACCCTACAGCTTTAATTATAGGGGTGACTGTAACCATGGATTAAAATTGCTAAATTATAATTGGCAAATCTACAAGTTTATTTAACAATTAGCTCTCTAACTTTTTACCTTAAACTCAATTTATAATAAACATTGCCAGTGACATGTCTACATATTGTTGAAAGTCTAAGCAAGAGGTTTATGTTAGGACATTGTCAAAAGTGGCATTTTACAGCATACAAGGAGACTAAATCCCTGTCTCCTCTGGTGCAAGAAATTAAACCAGGCCATTCTTGATCCACAAGCCTGCCTGGGCTATATCATCAATTCCAGCACATAAAAATTTTGAATCCCTTGAAACAAATATGATTCAGAAGTGCCGGGTTTTCATCTTAAAACAGACAAAACACGGGCTTAAATCTTTCCCCAGATTCCTTATATAAAAAGCTGTACAAAGACGCAACTATTGCACAGTATGAGATTTCTACAAAGCATTAGAAGTTTATAAGAAAGAAAAAAAAAAAGTACCTGAACATCTCGTGATCGCTCGTATGCTTGATACGCCACTTTCTCCTCTATGCTGGCCAGCTCTTGTTTCAAGTTTGCTGTCTCATGTTGATGAAGATCAGTGAGGTCATTTAACTGGTCTTCCAATCTTTCATATCTTATCGGGAAAAAAGGTCTAAATTTAGTGCATTCTATTCAAGTAATGCTAGATCATGAAAACAATTACATAGTTTAAAAGGTGTACTATGGATTCCTCTGACTGGCATTACAGAGCACATAAAGAGATCAGTAAAAACTTTAGAAACCCTCCATAAGCATTTATTCAGCAAACTGAAAGCCTTTTTGAGTGTTCCCTTGCTGGCAGTGGGTGTTAAAAAGCAAATATTTATACATCATTGGCAAATTATATGAACTATAAACAGTGGCTAAGGGTATCCAACTCACATTTTTCCATTTCTCACTTTTCATTTAGACAAGAAGATATGGTTTCGTAAGTAAGCCTGAGCCAGTTAACGGCTCGCCAATAGTGAAAGGAAAAATATGTTCCCTGGATCCCCTTTCCAACAGAACTGCAAGGTCCTGCCATTCATATACAGCCTGCTCTGGCATGGCTGTGCACAGTAAACCATTTCAATTAAACCACCAGGGAAATAATATTTTTTTTGGTGAGCTTGTTACTTGGTTTGACACACAAACAGGCAAACACTGCCCTTGGCACAAAAATGATGGAAGCAAAATTACCCAACTCTGGAAATGGTGGCAGGAGGTTTGAGATCTTAATGGCAGTTAGCGGTCAGGAAAGGCTGCTCTGCCTTCTCCTGAAAGCGAGTCCTGAGCACAGTAGGCCATTTGCTCTGTTCTTTCCTCCCCCGTGTTACCAGCTTATATTCAGCCTCCCCTTGTATTTCAAGAAGCGTAAACAAGGGAAACATTAAATATTGCAATTCATACTGAGTATTTGCCCATTAGTGTAGTAAAGACTTCAAGAATCAGCACTTTAACAAGCAATATGACAAATGGGATATAGGTACAGCAGGTGCAAGCCCTCTGTAGAACACATCTCACTGCCCACAGTGGATGATAAAGGGATTAATTGCCAAGTAACAAATGCAAGAGGAAGTTGTACTACAGCACATAAAATTACATTTCACAGCAGTGTGTTACACCAGGGTACAAAGTGTCATTGCATCCATGAGATAGCAATGTGTCTGAGAAGTATTTGGACAAGGTACTCAGGACTAAAGGGTGTATTTATCAGCTGTATGTCAGCTCTGCTACACCATAGACTGATCAGCATTTTCAAGTCACAATAGATCAGAATTCTTCCACCAGTTACAAAACAATTGGCATCTCCTATTGGCAGTATTCACATAATACAACATGCCAGTAAGATGTGTAGCAGCGGGAATTTTCTGACAAGCCTTCAACAAAAGGCAAAGAGCTACCACATCATTTGATACGAAATCGTAGTGTTCTACATGTATTTTCAGTTATCGGAATGAGTAGCACATTTTAATAACAGATATTGATTGGAATTATTTTTTCCTCTTGCTTCTGAAATATCACACGCACAAGCACACACTCACGTTTACGCTTTCCAAATACTTTCTATACCCATTCAAAAGTCATTTCAAGAGAACAGTTAAAAAAACCAATACCTATATCTTTCCTCTTGTAACATCTGAGAAATAAAGCCATAGTCTTTTTTAAATTGTGCTTTTAAATTCTCAATGTCATCAGCTAATTGGGACTGTGTCTCCTTGATTTCCCTTAGTTCTTCCAAAATCATGGAAAGTTTTCCTTGGCTGTCCAGAGTACCTGCCACAGCAGGACCAAAGGAAGTATTGCCATTGCTATCTGCTGAGCCAGAGGTCCCGCTGGAGCACTCATCATCACTAACGTATTTTGGTTTGGCAACAATGGTGGCACTGCCCCCGTATGTTCTAGAACTCGATTCTGGCCGAAATTCATCCATGGTATTTTTGAGATGAGCAATGTTGTCTGCGCTACCAAATTTGTTTCGGATCAGGTTTGCAAACTCTCTAGACTTGCTGAAAACAAAGACAGGCGGTGTCAAGGACACACCCGGCACCCCTGACTTGCTGCTCTCTGTTCCATGCCCAGAGGTACGAGACTTTCCATGCTGAATGTCTTTCAAGTTATCTTTGGAAGTATCCTTAGTGCTTTTGGAAGAGCCATTTTGTTCAATATCCTTGAGCTTTTTGTGGTACTGTTCCAATTTCTTCTGCAGCTGGGCAATGGAGTGGGCAGATTTCTGGTTCTTCTTCTCAAAGACTTGTTTAATGCGCCCAGCCTGTTGCTTGTCTGCACTGTTTACCAGTTTCAAATATTCAGCCACGTTTCCATCTCGAGCTGTTTGTTCAACTTTGATTTGTTCTGTAACCTTGAGGATTTTCTGTTTCAAGCTATCTGCACTGAGTTTGACTTTGTGAAACTCTAGGACCCCATCTGGTACGTCAAAGTTCAGGTTGGTGTCAGAGCCTCCACGGCGAATGCTAAGCGGTAAACTCAGAGTATTCATGTCATGTCTTTCCACCTGAGGAGAGAGAACAGAATAAATTAAATTTCAAATTTACTCTTTTAAATCCAACTTTCAGTTTCCTTTTCTGTACGTAATTATAACAAGTACACAATATAAAGTAGCTTATAGTAGGACAAGAGAAATTTCCTCATATGAAGTCAAAGCCACAGGGGAGGCATGAGCCAAGAATGACCCAACCAGAATAGCTTCATCCCTATTAGCATGGTGTGCTAGCCTCTGGGACAAAGAATGGACTTTCATTAAAGCTACCACAACATCTTAGCTGTAGAGACCGCTTAACAAACGCTGTAGCCTTAACAGGTTGTCAGAGCTTTAAGACCGCAAGGAACTAATACAATTGCTCAGGCAAGACCATCACAGAGACAAGGCAGAAGCTACAGTAAAGTATCTTTTAAAAATGCATCTGTGAAATGCTTTAACTGCTCTTTGCTTCAAAATGCCTGACAGCCTGTGTTAAATGTTTGACTTCCAACTACAGTGTTTATTATTGGCTATAATAATTAACACCTTGCAGCAACATCTATGTGTACATACACACCCAATCATCACCATTCAATCTTCTCCTTCATTAAAAACATAAAAATATCATTAAGCATTGTTGTAAGAACTGTTTTCTCATCTTGCACAGTTTTGGTGGCCCTCCTAGAAATTGTCTCCAGTATTCCTGTATTCTCCTTAAAGTACAGGCTCAGGAACCAGACATGGTGTCCTGCTGCATTTATGATATGCATCACGCACATATTGATCAGCAGAACTATTCCCACCCTTTGTGTATCAATCATGATGGGTTACAAACACAGAGGGTGTAATACAGCTATAAAATTAGATCTATATCTGACCATTTCAGAGATAAGTTCATCTCCACTCCCACTTTATATTCTTATATTTATTTTTTTGTTTTTCTTTTGCTACTGCACTGCTCATGGTGCAAACTACATAACATAAAAGTTCACACTCACCAGCCTCTAAGAAAAATGGACACTTGAAAAAAGCAAACTGAAGGACTCTGGAGTTGACAATTTATTCTGGAGAGTATTGGTGACTTTTAAGTCTTGGACTCTATTCCAATAATTAAATCAGTGCTGTGGCCTAATAGCTCTGCACTTTACCAGTTTGTTAAAAATAATTGATAGCGAACCATATGCTTAATTATTAAAAAGAGGTGCAAGTAATTTTTATAAACATATAAAAATTGTATATTATTTAATATCATTGCTCATACATGCTTCACAGAAAATCCACTTTATTGATGAGATCTCATTTTAGCATTTGCACATGGCACACACGGATGGCATTCTATATTTAGGGTCATACCCAATTTAAAGAGTGACAAAAATCACAAGTGTCAAAACTAACTTCCGTTTTTATTGATTTTTTTTAAATAATTGAATAAGTTTTAAAAATATAACTAATAGAAAAAAATAGCTTTTACATATCATTTTTTAAAGTGATAACACTCATAATACTGTTGTGGTAGCTAAAATATGCATTTAATAGAAGCAAAAATTGTTTGACATGGGGTAGTTGTATCTTTCCAAAGACTCATACAGCAAAGAAAAGCAATCAAGGCAAATAGTTGAAAAGCTTAGATACTAGATCTGTACCCCATATTGCAAATATTTCTTTAAATGCACTTACTGGGTCTAGACAAATTCAGTAAAGAGAAAAAGCCCAGTATAAACAACAGTTTTCTGAAACAACCTAAGACATTTTTTAATAACCTTTGGCACAAAATTATACTGTAATAAATCACAGAATTGCATATACACACAAGACAGATCCCTCACTGATGTCACTCAGGACAAGCTGTACATACTTCCAAGAATGGGTGGGTCTGTCTCTAACCTTTATACAGCATTAAGTGTTTAATTCCTTAGTACAAAATAGTCTAAAAATATATTGTAATAATTGGACACAAGCCCAAACCAGAACCCCTTCTCCCTTATGTCCTCTCCTTCACTGGAGTCTCTAGCGGTCAGCAGGGTTCATCAGCATGCCCTCCCACCTTCCTGGAACTTCAAGGTCACAACATCAATAGAGATAAAAAGAACAATAGCATCCAGGGAATACATCTGCTGAAAGTTGCATTGCTTTTGGAGCTGTGGGAAATCAATTAGCATGTGGCAAAACTACTTCTGAAAGGAGTAAAACTAATCATAGGGTCAGTTTAAATTCAGTGAAGTTTAGAAAAGAATTGTGTCTAAATTCCCAGAACACTACTATGAACTGTATTGAGAGCTCACGGAGGGTACGGAGGAGTCATATCCAAGACATTCCTCTATCTGATTGTATTTTGCCAAAATGGCAGTTCTCCTCTTGTCATCATGATGCAAGGCTGGGCCAAGCAATATGCGTTCTTGAAATCTTTTCCTGATGTAATACACCCTTTGCTTGGTGGAGTGGGGTTTTGTGCTGTTGGTTGGGTTTTTTTTTCTTTTTGGTGTGTTGGTTTTGTGTGGGTTTGCAGGAGAGAGTTTTGGGGGTTGAGTTTGTTCTTTTATTGTTTTGTAGGTTTTTCTTGTTTTAAATCAGAAGCAAGCAGACAGAGAAGACAAGTGGCCTGTCACCCATCTTCTATCTTGACGAGGTAGAACAGTTTGGCAAGGATCCATTTGTGATTGCTTTATAGCTCAACACTAATGTTACCTCAAGACACCAGAGGTACAACTTCAAATCCTATCTGAAGTCCTATCCCAAAGCCTCCTTCCTGCAACAGTCTCATCTTGAGATGTCTTTTTAACTGAGGCTTAGAGAGACCACTTCATTTTATGGAGTGGTTCACACATACGCTTTGCTACAACCCAGTTGAGAACTAATGGCAATGTTTGTGCTGCTCTAGCAAACAGTGATTTAGGACTGCAGCAATTCAGGGTCCTTGCCTGCCTCAGAGCCAGACGCCAGAGATGACTAGACAAGTACCTCTCAGAGGTGAAGCAACTTTCTTCTGCCTCAACTCCTTTTTTTCCAAGGAGCCAAGCTCTTCACGCAGCCCGTCCCAAGCCAAAGTCCAGAGCATCGAAAGGGATAAGAGAATAACTGCTCTGTGCAATGAACACAGGCGCACTGCTAGGAACCCTTCATCACTCATGAATTGGCAGGTTACCATCCAGTTACCATCTTAAATGGTAACAGGAAGGCTGGGTAAAAGGCAGCCTGCAATTCATACAGAAGCACTCAGAGCACAATAGTGCTTTGAAAACACAAACCTAGAAGCAAGGATAGGGATTTTACCAGCATCACAATCATCCATGTTTTCTCATTTACCGTCTGTGAAAGCAACTCTAGCTCAGATTTGCAGGCCATGCTAACAATGAGCTCAGAGCACAAAAGGACCCATGTGCCCAAATACCACTGGTAAGACCATTGGAAAGGGGTTCCATATGGAGAGGAACTCCCAAATGGTTGAGAACATCATGCTTATCAGCCTGTGTATATTGGGCATAATATCCTCTGTTTGCAAAATACACAGTAAACGTAGAAGGTTATTTCTTCCCCAAAGGTCTGGGAGGAAGAAATCTGTAGTGAATAGAGCATAGAGAGTCTGCAGCCCACCCTAACGCAGCCCACCCTCAAGCACTCATCTCACAGCTGCTCAGATAAATCTTCCTCTGTTCCACTGACTGTGTCAATAGCTCTGCACTGACAAGTGAGAGCTCAGCCACCGATGTTTAGGCGGCAAACCGAATTCTGCTGCTTATTTCATAGATTTCTTTTATAATATTTTAAGAACTGCCTGAAAGAAGCACAGAGAAAAAGCATTTGCAGGACATTATCATTGACTGCACATACGTGTCAAGCTCCATAAAGTATGCATCTTTGCATTGCCTCACTAACAGAAGCAACCCACAAAGACACAGTGATCTACTTATCCAAATAGGCTCTCTTTAAAATTGGTTGGTTTTTTTTCTTTTCCCAAACAGCCTCATTACAATCACCAGTCATAGCTGTGCAAATGAAACAAAATCTTATAATTACAATTTAAGTCTACTTGCAAGACTTTTAGAGGGGCAACTGATTAGTGCTTAGAAAAAGAATCCCGTAAGAAACATACACAATAGGATTAAGACAGCTCTGAAGCTTTTATAGTTTAGAAATAGCAACAAAAATAATCAGGAGTAATTCTCTTTTTGACAAGAAGTACACATCTACCAGAAGCACAGGGATTCCAATGGGTAAGAAGGCATGCAGAGGAGGTTTTGTTACTTTTTCAGTTTATTTCAAAGCAGAAATGTGTTTGGGGAGAGAATTTTACTGTCTTGTTCAAATTCATTGCTCCTTCTAAAGCCCTCAAGAGAAGAGTCCTTCATGGAAGGCTTAAAATAGTGCTTAATCATCATAAAAGGTTTTAAGCTATATAAAATCAGCCCCAAATATTACTGTACATTATGTTAAAGCAAAACACATTCTGCTCATATAAAGACTTAGTAGTAATATCTAGAAGTAGCTATACTCAGAAGATCACACCAATAATCACGCAGACTCTCGAGTATATAGGAATAGAGGAAAAGAGCAAACTCTGCTTCTACTTTTTAGTGAGGAAATCAGAGATCTAGGGTAAATGATTTGACTGAGGCCACCTCCAATAACACAAAAGGTTGCTCTTTTATCAACAGTTCCTCCATCACCTATAAAAAAGACTAACACTAAAGCTGTAAGGCGTCTCACTAATATGTACATCGGGGTTTATTGCAGGTGGCAGTCAAAGATAATCCCAGATACCCTTTGGCAGGTACCTGTTCTTCAATATTCAAAGACTAGGGAGCTTCAAGGCCATTTGATGAGTAAGACATCGTACAGAGGCAGAATAGCCTGTAGAGCTTTGGATACTTCTGAAACTTTTCTCCATTATGCCAACATGGTCTGGTCATTGTAAAAATTCAGTTCTTATACTAAGCAACTTAGGCAAGAGCTCAGACCATTGAGACTGTAAGCGCAGACACCTCATGAAAGATGTAAATATGCTTGTAATCCTGGTTTAAGTGGGAAAAAACCCCAGTTTAAAATGCTTTAAAACAAGTTCTGTAGAAAGCAACACCAAAGAAAGTATATACAATTAAGTTCTGCTGTTATTAGAAAGACAGCCTTTACTGTCTTGGGTCTAATTTGCCAAATGCTATGTATAACCTGTGACCCAGGATCACATCAGTGTTGTTTTGCCTCAAATCCTATGGACATGCTCAGTTTAAACTAGGAGTGTCCCAGAAGTAACCTTTTATCTAATATCTAATTAAAGGACTGAACTAAGGCCAAATTAGCTGGGTTGCTGCTTGTGTGTAAATAAGTCTTTAGATATGGTACTATTTCAGTTTAAACCAACAATGGGAGAAGAGAACAATGGAGGGAAGAGGCAGTTTTCTGCTTCATTGCTATCACCAGCTCCTTCAAAATCCAACAACATCCACTGAAAATTCTCCTATGTCTCAATTTGCACTCAGTCCTGTTCCAGGTTGTTCTGCAGCATAAAACTCACAAGAGCAAACCAGCTCCAATACAAACAACTTCTGTGCCAAGACACTTGCAAACTTCAACTGGCCTTTATAACACAGTAAGTAACCTACTTTCCATTTACTGTCCGGCAGTCATGTAAAAAAAAAAAAAAAGAAAAAAAAAAAAAAAGAAAAAAAAAAAAAAAGAAAAAAAAAAAAAAAGAAAAAAAAAAAAAAAGTAATAAAAAAAAAAAATCACTGCCCCAGCTAGGGAAAACAATACAGCAATGAACTAATACTCAGATTTACTACGTTAACTTTCTTAAGTGGGCAAGAGGTAGGCTCCACACCCCACAGTTAAACATTTTGCTTCAGATCAGTCCCATTCTTTAGATAAGCACCATTAATTAAGGAAGGGTCACTAAAATACTCTTATAACTTCTTAAATCAAAATAAATGTGTATGTTCCTTCTCTCTCAGGTTTCCGTAGCAATATATGGAAATACTTGAGAGCCCCAGAGCCCCAGGTGCCACATGGGTGGTTCCATGAGAAGCACAGGAAGCCTGCGCTCCCACTCCCACTGAAGGAGAGTGCCTTTCACCTGACACAAATCCCTCAAAATGCAGCCCCTAGGAATCAGTGTGGGGGTGGCTTATTTTTGAAGGGCAATGCAAGACATTCTGTATCTCTTCTGGATTAATTGTTCAGCTTGCTTCTAGTGGTCCAAATAGGTGCTTTCCCTCCCTCCCCACTCTGCTTTTGTGGATTTTCTTCCCCTCTCATTCAATAACAAGCTTTCTTTTCTAAAGATGTTCACATAGGTGGCAAGAATGAAAATTTCCAGAATACTCTATGAAAAGCCAGCTACTGTATATATTCAATTATTAAATCCTTCTCTATGAATGTGAATTTGATAAATAGTCAGCCACATCCCTGCCATGACTTCTCAGAGTTACAGTATATGCTTCTGATTTCGATTGTGGTTTCCTTCTGATCACTCCACTGTTTAACTTCACATCACAAATTATCTATTCCATGTTGATAAAGCTGCAACAGGTCACCTGCTCCCTCCACCCGATTCTTTCTGTTTCACAGTCAACTCTTAAAATGTCAGTGCTATTCATATTGTCTAAGCATTTCCTGAAACCCCATCTCCTGCAACTGTATAATCATACAAGAGATTTTCATGGACTATCATTGGATTTCTTGCCCTCAGTTACAAAGAAATAATTCCCACATCTAACTTAACAGTCAACAGCCAACCCAGTCCTCCTTCCCCCAAAATACAGACATTTTAGGGACATAATTAAGGACATTTTAAAAATGTGATTTACAGATCTACAAAAATCAAACCCACAACCCAACACTGATTTTAGAAAGTATCATTCATGACTTTTACTGCTTTGAGCTGGCAACATTTACATAAAACCTATTTTCTAACGAGAACATTAAGACTTTACAGTAGCGGGGAATTTTGGAAGTACTACCACTCAGAGATAAAACACTCTTTATCCAGATAGACTGACCATCAACAGGCAAAAGACACAAGACATGAGTCTTCTGTTTGTTTTAACCATTGAAATCCTTCTATTTATAAACAAGAGAACAATAGCTCCATCACGCAGAAGATCTTTTCATTTGCGTTAATGCTGCAGCAGCACATCCTGAGCATATAAACAGTCACATCTTGTCCTGCACATGAACTGAGTCACTCGCTCAAAGGAGCCTTCTTGCTTCTTCCTTTTTCCCCACCATTCTTTCTACGCTGCGCAGATAAGGTAACATCTCAAAAACATGATTCTTTTACACCAGCAGTTCTGCCTATATACAGGACCTTTAGTTCATTTTTTGATATGAAGGACTAATCAAAAGATAAGGTCTGCTTCATTATATTATGTGACCAACAAGCAGAGGCTGTTAAGCAGCTCAGATGCTTTTTCACTATTATGGGAACTACTGGAAGGCCTACAGCCATGGCTTTGATCCCTCTTTAAAACGATTTCACACTCACATGAGATTCTTCCTATCTCTCTAACTTTTAGATATTAGGGGTTCTAAGCTTTGCTTGTCCGTTAAGTTCAATACGTGGTAGCCCTCCTTCCAGGTGTCAGCAGCAAACAAACCAACCTATTTGAACTTGGGAAGTATGCTGAATGCCACAAGATCTCTCCATTTCTGCTCCTCCCCATCCCTGCCCTTGTACTTCAGGCTGCTCTTCAGGAAAGGATCTCCATTTTGAAGAGTATTTTATTTACCTCTCCATGATAACTAGTACATCTCCTGACAGGTCAACTTTATTTTTTAAAGCTTGATTACTTATATACAGAAGCAAACTTTCACTGTTTTTCACGTCACACATATATGAGTACTTTTCTTCTTTTGTTGTTCCACACCTCATATCCAAGGCTTGTATTTGTACCCAATACCACAAATAAGCACAAAGGCAGAAAACTGCAGAGACACTGAGCCATGAAAAATCAAAAAGAGTGGCCATATTTCATGATCTACATAAAATGAAAGAAAAAAAGAAACAAGATGAAAAGGCCCGGAAAGAAAGAAATAAAAGGTTTTATTTTAAAGCCTACTTTATTAAAAAAAAAAAGTTTTAAATTATTTTTATTAACAAAACTGTATTTCATTATGCAAGATGGTGACAACTAAAACTGAAATCACACAGGTGCATTATTATACAGGTCATTTGTTATTCATAAACACTGATGCAATAATGGTATTTTAAGTTACTATGCATAACTGATTAACACTGCTCTGAATAAACTCTGGAGAAAACATCTTAATTGCAGTGCAGTAAGTGCCAAAATTCTCTGCAGATTCAATGTATTTAAGCCTCTACTTCTTGAAGACCATAACAACAGAACTTTAAAGCATTTTCTTATTCATATTTCTTTTTAAAATAGCAAAAATCTTTTCCTTCCTTGTCACTGAAGGGGCAATATAAAGCACTAGGCAACAGAACCACAGTTTCCTTCTCAGGCAATATTGTGTATCTTACTCCTGGAAGAAAATGAAACATTGTCCCCCAAGTTAATATAAATAACAGTGTTTTGAAAAGTAAAGATATAATTGAACAAGGTTTTCTGCTGCTGTGGTTATGCTGCTAAACTGGGTCACAGGCGTTGCTCTCCATTTATGAATAGAACTAAGCAAATCTTCTCCGGACCAACTATAAGGGTTCTCTTTATTCTGGAGGAAATGTCTTCAAATACTATTTGTTTATGATTTTCTTATTTATGTACATCTATGCATGTAAAATATGCTTTTATAAATATTTTTTTAAATATACATAAGATTATTATTATAAACAAGTACCAGCCCACAGAAAATCTCATATGCATACAAAAAAAAAAAAGCAAAAAAAAAGCAATGTTTCAGTTGATGTACATTTTCTGGAGAACCTGCTCGGGACAAAGTATTTTAAGTTTACACCCTAACAATCAATTCAAATAGTTACAACTAAATATGAATTCACAAAAAAAAGGACAACTTTTCCAGAAAAAAGACACAAATCACACACATTTGAAGATCAATGTGCCTCTACAAGGAGATCTCCCTGAATCCTCCTGTTTGAAGAGGATCCGCATGCCTCACATCATAGCAATAGCAACACATCAGAGTGAACAACTACTTCAGCTCATGTTTTGTGTGCTCTCCACAAACATGTTTCCTGTGTGCATCAATTGCCTATTTGTTAGTTACAAAAGAAAAAAAAAATCCTTTTAGAAGCCTACAAAAAATTTTAAATAAACTCTTTGGTTAAGTGTCATGAAGGAATCACCATACATTAAAACACTGCCTATAGCACACAACTCTGAACAATTTCTCCCACAATTTCTTAAAATGTTTCTGAGTTTGTACTGGCACAAATCATTCCTATAAGAAGTTGAGGGTTTGCTTTTTAAGACTATAAACAACTTTACCAGTCTTTTCTCTCTGAACAAAGTTCAGCAAAGACTGTGATATCAATTTTATTGAAGTAAGATACTGCACTATTTGTACTTACTGATGGGTCACCTCCATACTCCATTTTTTCCTTTTTCTTTCAATTTCGTGTACACACCATACACTTCAAATACTAATGCACATTACAGAAGATATCTCAACCCATTAAAAAAAAAACTGTATTGTAGAGAAGTCTCAAAAGTCAATAAGATAACATCAATTAATTAAAAACCCAAAATGCAGAAGGCTTGTCTAACTGAAAAGAAAATCAAAGAGATTCACACAATTAGAGACGAATAAAACCCTACAGTAAAATTATTATCTAGTTTTAAAATATTCCTACCCTGAGAACACACTTCCCCAATTAATTAGATTTATATTTAACTGAATTACTTTGAGATAATTCAGACAATTTTGGAAGATAAACTAGGTTAAATTATACTTATGTCACCATATTGAACTTGTAACAAGTGTTCAATTACATTTTTTTTAAGTTTTAGGGGTAAATAAACTATTTTTAAACAACTGCCTGAGATGAGGATTCACGAAGTTTTCAGAATATGGTACAAAGCCTCTGATGTCATTTTGAACAAGCTTGAGTAGTAACTGTTATGTATTGCCAGAGCAGTACTGGCAAAAGAAAGCAGACGACTTCTCAGCGATGTTTGCAAACTGAAAATACATCTCTCTCTGTTTGGCCAGAACTAAAATGTCAAGGGTGGAATGAACTCCTGTGGATACTAAAGGCTCATTATAAAGCTCACTGCCTTCTCCTCCAACTATAGGGCACATTTGGTGAACATCTCCTTATGTAACATAAATAACAGGAGAATGTATATTATGCACAAAATTTAGGCACAGATTCAGTGTTCATAAACTAAACAAAAAAACCAAATCAAACTAAAACGAAACAAGAAATCTGCTCCTTTCTCTCTGCCATCCAATACAAGAAACATTCCCAAATGCAGAACTGCAAAATGAGAAAACAGCCAAGAAACAGCAATGACTTTGTTTAACAGACTACTGGAAAGGGCTCAGAAACTGTACAGTTGCATAGCACATGAAACTGCTTAGAGCAGAATAGATTCAGTAGAAAAACTCTGTTCAAGTTAGTCTTAATCCGCTGAAATGATATTGCTAATCTAAAAGTCATTTAATACAGTGAAATTAAAACCCCTTAGATACTGTAATTGAAAGAGGTTGATAAAATATTACAGACCAACTTTATGCAACTTCTTTGCTACATTAATACCTGTGTGCAAAATTGTGCTCAATGTGGCACAGACCTAGTCAAGAACTGGCATAGGAGACAGCAGAGCTAAATTGGCAACAGCAATAATGCAATGGCAACAGGAAGAGTCTCATAAGAAAGTGACCAGCAATGACAGTTTCGCAGCCTGTATTTCACTGTCTTTTGTTGCCTTTAGATAAAGTTTTACAGACCCCTCTTCTTCATATTCAAGGCGTTTCAGGTTTTTTATTTTTGTTAAAACTCCGTCTAGGAGGACAGAAGGGACTAAGGGCACTATGTTTCTAGAGTCACAATTTAATTTGGATCTCAGCATCACTAAGGATATCTTGGGTGTTTTGTCCTAGCCCTCCAGAGGAGGTGATGGTGTCAGAGGGATTATTTATTTAATTGAATAGGGGAATGTTAACAGTGTTTAATTGCTCTGGAATAATGTCTCTCAGGTAATGACAAAATTATTCTTCAAATAATATTTATTGAAACTTTATTACAGTTCAGAGAGGTTTAGTTTACCAAGATGTTTATATGGTCAGACACCGTAATAACCATACTTTAGACTATAGCAACAAAACAGGCAAACTTGTTAATTCATATCAACGAGGACCACTGGCTAATCAAACTGACATTTTTTGGAAGAGGAAACCTTAATATTGCATTGGAATAGTGCAGTACAGTAAAATTTACACAAATAAAAGCAAGTATAGCTTGCTACAGAAGTAATATCTACACTGGTAGTTATGTAATTATGCTCTAAGTTTCTACATTTTTCTTTTTAGTTACGTCTTTCTTCTTATCATCTTCTTTTACTCATCTAATTTTTGCAACTTCACCTTTTATCTGAAATCAATTTAATCATGCTTTTTATCTGGGATATATTTTACCTGGTACAATACTTGCCAAGATTTACAAAAATTGCATTAGTATTTCTTAAGAGTCTTATAGAAGGAGATACAGGAAATTAAGACTATCCTAGAACTATTTGTCTTTTTAAAATAATAGTGGCAATTTATATTACACCACACAAACAACAAGTGACTATTCTGGATACTGAACAGGATTTTATGGAATACATACATTTCAATTTGAATAGATACTTGACACAACAACTGATAATATTGCTTAATTAATAAAATATGATCTTAAAAGAGACTGAATTTTGCTACATCCTCAATAGTGTTCATTATTAAGTCGTGATGGGTCAGTCAACTGGTATAAATACATATGATAAAGATGCAATTGTCAAGTTAGGCAGTAGTATTTAGTATTCTGCTTTACCCAAGAATCTCTTTTAGTATTGCTGGTAAGCTTTACATGCTATGAAGAGATATAAAGCTATTGTCTAAGCAGAGATGGTAATAGAATTTATTCATATTCTAAGAAAAACTTTATTAAACAAATAGGTATTTCAGATTCTCATATAGCCATAACTCATGTTAGCTAGACCAGGACAGCACTTCTGAAACAAGCACACAGGCTATGGCTTTCTGCTTGATCAAGTGGTCACACAAACACTCACTGTCCATGACTTACACCTTCCAGGAACTGAGTCACAGACCTCACCAATCAACTTCTCTGCCAAGTGTCTGAAAACAATAGAAGATGCTTCAGAGCATGTTTAAGAGTCATTTTTCAGCTTATCGAAAGTCACTGCCTCCCTTACCTAACCACAAATAACTGGGAGAGCCCCTCTCTGCCATAGTCAAACAGTAGCCCTCATCTCATTATAACACTTTGGTATGAAGCTACAGGTTGCCCAACTCGGGTAAGTATGTTCCCCATGTTCTTTGGCCATTATAGCACAAAAGAACCATTTAAAGCAGGACACAGAAGTTCAGTCATGTGCTTCCCTACCTACCTTCCCCCATATAATTTTATTATGCCATAAAATACTGCCATAAACCTAATGGTCTTTTTAAGGCAGTTTGTAATCTTAATTCAGAGCATTTAAAAATAATTATCAACAGAAAATGCTCTGTGCTCAGCTTACATTCAAGATAAACATAGAGGGTTTCTCAGAAGCACACAAACGCTATTTGCCAATTTAATGTTAGTTCCTACATATTAAACTCAGATTTTTCTATTTTTAGATTTGGGGAGATGTTAGCAGCCTATTCACTGATATGATGTGATTAGAAATGAAGCTGCAATCAATATTCTGTTCCTAGCCTGCCTCTCTCCTTTGAACTTTTTAAATAGATTTTTTTTCTCTCAAGTTTCTATTCAGACAGTCTAAAAGGATATGCTTTATCATATGGCTGGCTTTGGTGTAAAAGATTTATAAACATATTACCATATCCAGTCATAGCAACAGCACAGAAAAAAAAGGAACAAAGCAAAGCTCAGTGGGAAAGGAAGCAGACAAGAGTCATGCTGTCCTTGGAGTCCAACCATGGTTACTGGCACTGCCCCGAGCCAGAGCTCTGTACCTGAGCAGGGAGCTCTGCTTGGCTACAGGCCCCAGCAGCCTGTAGGAAACAGCCTAACAATCGGCACAGGAGACCTCACACCTTTGAAAGTGGAAAAGCAAAACAAAATGCAAAACACAGTACTCATTTTAAAAGATCAAGACATTAGAAAATTGTCTAAAGATTTTTTCCCCTGTATCTCTCATTTGGTCACATCATTAGAGCAATTTAACCAGCATAAACTATCATCTATAAATCAGATATTTGGTGGTCTCAACAGGCAGATGAAGCTTTATATCCACTACTAAACCCTCAAAAATATGCCTCCTGCGAGACTAGCCAAATGATGCTAGCTTAATTACAACTTATATACAGAGAGTAAATATTCTGTACTGTATTACATTTTGAAGAAAGAATTCCAGATACTCTTCCTGGACAGACTGACAAATACACTTACTTTCTGTAGTCAGTTACTTGACTAGGTTGAGAAACACCTAAATCACACCATAGCTCTTACACAAGCCAATGGTGCCAACAGTTCTTCAAGCGAGTCCTGCCCTTCCTTTCAATTACTACTCTTTGCTCATTCATGAAGTCTATCACGCCTCGACTTCAATTCCAATATTTCTAAGAAATGCTTTTACCTATTATCTCACTGAAAATTCCACAATGTATGGCCAAGGGAAAAATTCAGGAGCTACATGGATAGTGGTTATGTTAGATCTTGGAGACTCCCTTCCCATGACAACTTGTATTTGCTGCTGTGTCAAGAAGTTTTTGCTGATATAACTTTGAATTCAGAGAAAGAGAGGGTTGTGCAAGAAATTATAGTGCGAACTGCAATGGAACCTACTTCACCTTATGCCCTCTAGTTCTTGCTCTGTACGTTACAATCAAAGCAGGCTGCTGACAGCTAAGCAAGCGGAAGAAACAGGTTAGAGGAATCACACCTTCCGTACACAGGAGTAATAAGCACCAACCGACCTGCAGTTTGGATTTTGGTTTCAGAGTATCAACCATTTTCTAAAGCTGAAAAAAGTAGTTACTATCAGCATTAAAGCTTGGACAGAAATATACGTTAAGAAGTAGCTCCTGCAGAATTAACACTGCTTACAATAGCACAAAGATTGGGGAGGGGAAGGGGGGTGTGCGGGAAAGCAGGTAGTAGACTGAAACCAAGAACACCTCACTTTTCAGCAACTCAAAGTGGCCTGAATGGCTTATGTTCTATGTAAGCTAGGAAGGGAGCTTGTAGATTTGCAAACATTCATTAAGTGCTTCAGGAAACTTTAATGAGTTGCAGTGATTTGCACAGGCCAAAAGCCTTCCCTGCAATAGAAACAAAACAAGAATGCAAGGAACTCCACCTACACACACACCCCCAAACAAAAGAGCAAATGATGAGTCCCTTCTTTAATTGATCTGCTCCTCCAAATTCAGATTGAGAAAGTCTGTCTCTACATATGATTCTGGTACTAATCAGGCAACACTGCATCATTTTAACTTTATGGAATAAACTGACGCAGTTAATTATTCATCCCATTTGGTCTGTAGGTATTTTAGTTGCTTTTGATTACCTTTCTTGTTCATTTACTGCTTTAACAAGGGTGTTATAAAAATAAAGGTCAGTACAGAAATAAATACACCAGGTGTTATGTTCCTCTGTGTAATGCAACAATATTTAGACAATAGTCATATAGCCTGAAAGCAAAAGACACAGTAAAAAAATACTGAAAAAGCCTGTTAGGGCTGTCTGCCAGCTGAAAGCCAAAGATTCATCAAAATAAAAGCAGCTATATGTTCAAACATTTTCAGAATTGCTTACCACAGATACCGGGACCACTACAGTGTAGTATATCCATGTTAACAACTCTTAAGCACATTTAAAGTACTATAAACAGACTAGTAAAAACAACTGTTTGTCATTATTTAGCTTTTTATTGAAAAGCTGCTTCTCTCCTCTCAGTGTGATGAAAGGCATGTTTAGTTTCTGGTATTGACTTCCCAACACAAGTTTTAAAAGATTCATGCACAACGCTGTGCGTGCATTCTTGTTTAGCGTGAGAGCTGGGGTTGGGGTTAGCAGGGTGTAAAAAAAATTAAGACATTTATAATGTGGCATAATAAAAAAAATATACCATTTTAATACTGCTTTTCAACTTCTCTAGATGGCTTCAGACCTCACATGAGGGAACAGATAAGAAAAATTCTTACTATGTTTAAAATATCACAATATTGTGATATTCAGTTACCTAAGGTATTAGGGTTGAAACTTGTGCCAGAACTGATCACAAGTTTTCTCACATTTTTAATATTATCTGTTGGGAAAGGAAAGGACTCTTCCAGGAAGAACATTGTTCCAGGAGGTGTGTAGTTTCATTACATGCAGCAACAACACTGTAGGCACTATATAAGTTTTAACCCAACCAGAGAAATTTTGTTACAGCCTAAAATGCTAAGACCCAACTGCAAGGACTTATCTTGCTGTCAGACAAAATATCAGAGTGTAAGTAAAAGAAAATCTAATGGCTTCAGTAGATGTGCTAACAGACTGGTCACTACACGTGAACATACATAAAATCACTACCTACAGAGTTGGCAGCCTGTCAAGACTGTTTACAGTGAGCAAGTCTAGTAAGGTGAAAATATTTTCAGAGCAAAATTATCAGAGTTGGGGTATTACACCTTTATGATCACCTTCTGAAGAGTTTTCATTTTTAATAGTAGAAGTTAAAAGTTATAGCTGGTAGTTCTAGACACCTGTCTCTGGCACAGCCTGCTGAAATTATTTGAGCTGGACTTCTGACCTGTGAAAATGCAAATCCTAGAAAAACTCCACTAGTTGCATGAGAATCCCCAGTGACAAACTACATCTCAAGGCTTGCATTGAGATAGTCATGCCAGATGTAGTCAATGATCTGTTCCACAGGAATTTGTCTTTCCCCCCAAAGCACACAGACACACTGGTGGGCAATACAAGTCAGAGATGAAAAGAACAAAAACTAATCACCACATTGTTCTTTCAAACCAATCACGAGTTCCAAGTATTAAAACATGATCTATTTATTTCCCTTTTGGTCAGCATTGCCTCCTGAGCTTGCTCAGCATGTGTTCATAACATGAAGATTTTGTGATCTCCCACCCACAGAAGATCAAGTGTCACTACTGTTTTCATTGTTGAAGCATTCAAGGACTCCTGTTTGGCCAAAAGTAAACAGTGTGTCTTTGACAACCACAGACACTTGATCAAGTGACTTGACCTGTTGCATTCAGATGCCACATAGCTCCTGCAGCCACCTCAGGTGAAATTTCATCCTCTGTCTGATACCACAGGCATCGGACACCTTGCACGTAGTGATTCTGCCACCTGCAAATCATAACCTAAACTCTTTGGTCTTCACCTTATCTCATTCATGGCATGGCTGGCATCAATGAATGATGATGGTAGCCACTTTGGCAGGTAGAAGCTGAACCAGTCACTATTCTGCGTGAAGCAGAAAGGCCAGGAATTTCTCTAAGTGTTAAGCTCAGGGAGGACACTGCAGGACCTGTTCTGCTCCTTCCTGGAGCATGGGAGGATGCCACATACAAGGCCTCTGCTTCAAATCACAGCTTACTGGTTAGGCACAAGTTCATAATTTCTATTTGTGTGAGCAGAAGCTCATGAGAATTTCTGCCTCACATGAGCTCAGGCTTTTCCCTTTACTGATTTCAACCCTTCCTTTATCTGTGTATACTTTTTTTGTGAACTCTTCTGTTTTCAGTTCCTTCTCTGTTACTGCTTCTTTTCTATCTACATACCTTGTAATAGTTGGGTACCTTCCCCTCACCCAGAACTTCTGCAGGATCTACCCAGTCCCCAAGATTTCCTGACTCAATTTAGATTTTTCTTATCTCTGAGCCAAGGGGTCTCAAAGCTTTACAACATTTATAATAGAAGCATAGAATTTTTCATTAGCGGTACAACTTCCTGTAAATCACACCAGTATCCACTCACATTAGGAAATTTGAGGAAAATAACCTCACTATCCAAGCACAATCTTTCTAGTAGGTCATTCTCAGTCTCTCAAAAGCTGTCTCACCACACATACAGATACTCTTTAGTTTAGATAACTTCACAAGGAAAGCGACAGCAGCTTTAATTTTAGGAGACTGACAGTAAGTAAACACCAACAATAGATGCAGCTGCAGAAATAAGTACCAACTTGAATGCAGAACAAGCAGCTCCATAAGCCACATAACAAGCTCTGACACTCAGCCTTCCCCATCAGCCTGCCAGTACCTGGAAGAAACTTTTCCTCTCTAGTCGCTTGTGTATGTGCCTTCACTTCTCAGAAGCACTGAGAAGTATGAAAGGGATCATATATAAAAACCAAAACAAACAAAACCCAAACAAACCCAGGCCAATCCTGAAAGCCTAAGTGCTGACTTACTATTGACCGTAATCTCCTTGTGAGGCTATCCAAGCTGTCACTTGCCTGTCAAGCAAAAATAACATCTGCAACCTACCATTGAACTGTACCGTTGATACTGTACAAGGGGGAGATAATTGCAATTGCATTACAAAATATAATTCCCTATTTTTTTAGCTAAACCTTTTTTTTTTTAAAGCTTAAGGCAATTAAATAACAAATTAATGCTCTGTGTCATCTGTATAATGAAAAGATTTACCGACATCTTTTTACCTCTCTTTTGTGCCACTCAAATACCAAAGATTGGCAAGATAGTAACACTTTAAAACCAATTTTAGCTGATGGAAACAGAGCCATGATTCTAAATAACCTACAAGAGAACTAACATAGGTAGTCTGAAGACTTTGCACTAGGGCAAATGTCACTGTTTCAAGCGAGATGCACTTAGCCAGTCATTTCCTGAATTCCTTTTCCTGTTATTTCACATGCCTTAAAATCTGTTTTCCTGAAAAGTTTATTCCCTCATTCTCCAGGGATTTCTTTTCAGTGACTTCATAGTAGTCCAGAGCATTGATATAACAATCTGTTGCCAGAGAAATCAATTCAGATGCAAAGCATATCAGGACTTCACTGCAGTCTTCAGTAACAGACACGGTGAAAGAAATGACCTGTAGGCTTGCAGATCAGTTAAGATTGTTCATCAAGGAAGTACCAGTTGGGTTGTAGCCTCTCTTCATCTTCAGACATGTTCAAACTCACAGCTTCAAGGAAGATGCTCCAACCACCAAACTGACAGCTAAGACAATAGCATTCCTTTGTCTGTCTTGAGGAACTCTGGCCACTGGAGCCTGAGATTTATGGAGAGATTACAAAAGAGAGTAGGGCAGTGGGGACATGCCCCACAGACGTGTTTTGAAGAAATGCACCGTCCCTGAAAGAAGGCGCGCCAGTGTGTTGCTTTGTGTTCTCAGGCTTGCTCTTGTTATTCTTCAACAGGGAACTTGCTGCCCTGAGCCCCTACAGAGCTGCGGCCAACCTACCTTGTGAGGCACAGAGGCCTTGATCAGACTGCACACCTCAAACACAGGCTCCCAAGCATCAAACAAGAAAGTGGGGAATACACACGGTGTCCAACACACTCCTTTTCTTAGTTCAGCAGCAGCTTACTCATGTTGCACTATTTCTGTGAATCATGTTGAGTCTAATTTTTATCTGATTCCTGTAAGACCATATTTTGCACCATTTTTTCAGTACATTATTAATCAGCAGGGTTTGAGCCACACATCTCTCCCATTAAAAGAGCAATTGTGACATAATGTTCCCCATCAGCCATGACCTGAATGGAGCTTACATCCATCACTACTTAATATTGAGAGGAATGACTTGAAATATGGTATTGTATTAAAGCCAAAATGCTTAAACGGACTGCAGGCAGAACCTGATTTCCATACACTGCTCTTTTTTCTTCAGTAAATTCAAAACACACGTAATGCCATCTAGTTACCTCTAAAATCACGATAGGCTGGATTTGGCTTATACACTTAAATAATTCACCACTGAAGAGAAGTGATTGCACTTCAGTCTGAAATCAACCCACAGGAGCCTGTCAGTGTTGAGACTCCTCTGTGTACATTTCCTGACTTAAGAACCCCAAGCTGTTGGTTACAACAGCTTTAGCTGTTATGCGTGAGCACTCCATGTTATTTTAAAACTCTACTGATTTTACTTTTTCTCTATTATATTCATGAAAGGCTTTCATCAACTAGACAGAGGACAGCAAGTGCCTGCACCAAATAGCTTACAGGCATTGGAACATTTTCTTGGGACAATCCTGCTGTATATCAGGTATTAGAAAAGGTAATAGGAAAATTCTGTAAAAAAAAAAAAAAAAAAAAAAAGAATTCTCTATCAACTGAAGCTTCAGTTTTTTAGATTATTAATCTTAAAATGGATGGCTAAAGTTTGGCAAACAAAAACGGAACCAGAGCTAAACAGTTACCTACAATATCCAACCTTGTACGCAGCAAAGCCCAACATATATTAAAAGTCAGATTTTATTTTTTTAATGAAAGTGCACTAAGTGTAGACAAACTGTTAAACACTTAACACTTGGTAAGATACTACGCAACAATCCATCCCCAAAAAAGCAACATTTGTTAATTTTTTATGAAGGTCACAATTTTCTTGCTTCAGTGCTCATGAAAGTGAAATATTAATGTCATGCACAAGAATGAAGCAGACTTAAAACCCCCATAGCTCTGTCAAGACACCTAGATCCAGAGTTTCAGAGGCAGCAACCAGAGCTACTGCAGTAAAGACTGTTCTTCCACACCGTGTGGCAGCTAAGCAGTGCAGAAAGACATTTCAACTGTTTGATAAACACCAATTGCTTTTTGTTTTCACAAGCATGGATGAATCCAGATTCTCAAAAAATTATCAAGAACATCACTGCACTATGCACCTGAAGACAAAGAAACACTGTCAAACAAAATTAGGTGTAGCAAAAAAGCAAACCACTAGACAGCAATGAACATGTTGTGTTCTTGGAGAGAGAATTCAGAATAGAGATTGACAAGAATTTTCGATTTTTCCCCTGCCACATGAAGCATGTACCCAAATGTAGTCTTCTATGAATCTTAAATTAACCCATGGAGCATGGATGAAAAAAACCAAGATCAACAATTGTTTAAAACTAAAAGCTAAGTTTTTATTTTCCGGTAACAAATACAACCATAGGAATGGCCAAAAGGAAAAAAAAAAAAGGGAATCAGCCCCCTTCTAAAATTTTGAGGACGTGTTCTATGTGTATCAACACAACCACTTTCTATGGGACTTGTTCTCAATGAAGACAGCAATGGTGTGATAGGAAACAGGCACATCAAAATGCAGAGGATACAAAAATAACTGTGCACATCAATTGTGGCAGGAAGCACTTTGGGTAATACCAAGTAGCACACCAGATCAAACCGGTCTGCTGTCAATATCTACTTCTTCGATTGACATGTTTTGCCTTCCCAAAGGCACATCGTCTCATTTTGAATTCTCCTACTTCCCTTCACAGTGCTTTTTCCAGCCACTTACTTGCTGCTAAGAGCACAAGAGTTGGCTGGGATGTTCTGTTCAAATCAAACTTGCCTTCCCAATGCTCCTACAGAGCTCTCTCTGGCTGGCCCATTTTCTCTTTCTACACTCCAAGGTGACTCCAACATGCTAGAGCACCTTCATCCAAGCATTTAGGGTAGATCACTAATAAATCTTTCACTATTAACACACTTCTGTCAATTCACTGCTACCCTGCTGATTTGAAAACCTCATTCAAGGTAGAGTATAAAACTGCCTTTCATGGGAGAGTTCTAGGGTAGTCATAGACACTATCAGAGGGCACACATTACACTTATTGGCAGCTCAATAAGCACCAGTTACACATCAAGTAGCTAACTTGATCCCACATTAACTCCATGCTTCTGGTTGTCATGCTTCTGGGTATCATTATTGTTAGCAACACAACACAGAGGATACCACAGATGATTAAAAATTTGTTTCCACAGAGAAAGAGAGAACTCTTTTGCAGGACTGGTTACATGCAAACCGATGGTCAGCCCAAAGACAGCAGCATCAGACTGTTTTCAGAACCAGCAGACAGGCATCTGCTTCTAAGGTTACTGAACCTACTGAAGAAACAGGAAACCTCATACCTGAGCACAGCCTGTATGTTAAGCAACTTGTCTACAATTCTACAGCTCGAAAGCAAATACCAGTAACTGCTTTAAAGATACTAACAACCCAATTGCCTCGCAACTGACAATTGACAGATGAGCAACAATTACTATGACATATTGTAGGAATTTTCCAAGAAGCATCTCTAAATCACTGCTAGAAACCACAATGCCCACAAAGTCTAGCCAATCCATTTTTAAATGATACACTGGATGTCCTTGGAACATAAATCTTCTGTTACACTGTGACTTAATGCTTGAACTGGTGAGCGCTATGGGCAAGAACTTTTATGTGTTAACACAGCATACTATTTTTTAAGCAATAATTTGTGGTTGGCTTAAATTACCCAGGCTACAAACTCCAGCAACACATGGTCTGTCATGTAACTTTTTGCAATTCACCTGGAGGGAATCAGGACCAGCAGGGAGGGCAGAGGGCTACAGTGAATATGTATTCTAGACTAACACCATTAAGCAAAATTAAGACTTACCCATTGCTAAATGGATTGGATTGTTAGCTAAGCAGTTTAACATAATAATTCAATTTGAACTGAAATTCAAGATTGCCTATATTCCTGTTTGCGGGAAAGCGTGAGATAGGGAATCTGACAGTTCTCTACCACAAACAGAAGTTTCGAAATCTTTCCATAATGCAAAATTATCCACTACCTCAAAGATTTGAGCCTTAGCTCAGCCTGACTAGCAGTGTGGAACAATTGCTGTATTCCTTTAGACACATTCAAATTGATAGAGAAGTGGCAGGGACAGTCTGCTGTATAATCCCCCACGATCTAGCAGAAGCATTAGTTCAGTAAAACCAATGAAACGTAGTACAACATGGACCTTAGACACATTTCCTACAGCAACAACACCAGCAACATCTTCCCATATCCTCTCACTCCCCACACCCCAATACTCACAGATTCTCTTAAGTCCCTAAAATGCTACAGAGTATTTTTTGCTTCTTCCTGTGTCCTTTATTGTTCTTTATGATGGCTCCAACTTCACTAGTGTCCCTTGCATAACCCTTCTAGCCCAGCAGGTGGGCAAGAGAGCATATTTTGTGGATAATCTTACACTATCCGCCTACTGATGGACCAGCAGGCCAGCTGGTGGATAATGGTCAAATTGTGTCTGACTTTCACTCCCTGCAAGAACGGATAAGTACCTGGTGATGACACATAAAAATTATTTTCACAAAGTGTCTGGGCTCATTACCTTTGAAGTCACCAGTCTTCTGTCACATTTATTAGACAGAACACGTTCACTTCAACAGACCTGAAAGATGCGAAAGCCTCAGGAAACATGTAAAATAATTTCCAGGACAGAAACAAAGGGCTTAAATGAAATTCCTGGCTCCTAACATTAAAGTTACTTTCATAAACTTATCAGGCTTCCTTTCATAATGAAGTCTTGTATTTTTCCTACTCAAGGTTAGAAAGCAATTTCAGAACAACATTACTCCCATGAATAAAAATTTTATCTTGATCTACTACTTTTACTTGCAGCTAGATCTTTCTCTTCTACACACAACTAAATTTCAACCGTTTCCCCTTGTTATTGGTACACAGGTGCAGGCTACACATACATTAAATGAAAATTAATTTAATGGTAGAAACTTCCTCTCTTTTCTTAAACAAAAATTATACCAGATGCTTTGAAAGATTATTACCAACTCTAACCCCATTTCTCTTCTATTTCCCTATCCCCTGTGAAATCTCCACATACTGTTTATCGCATGGCACCACAGGAAGACAGACTCAGGGCCACACTCTAAGCACAGAGAGTTCAGCAGACATGGTGTTTACCTTTGCTAAGATAACAGACCACATTAACCACTGATTAAACCAAAAGTTAAATTAATTTCGGTTTCTATGTACCTTCAAGTCTTTAAGTCTTTCTCTTCTCGAAAATTTGCTTAGAGATCTATTTGCTTTAAAGCCTTCCACATTACTGAGGTTGTAGCAAGGCCTTTATTTACTTGGGAATATTCCTTTCTCTTTTACAAAGAAGTCTTACATTTGCTGTTCTTCCGAAGGGGGGATAGTCCTGCTAATTTCTTGCAGTTTTGTCTCCAGCACAAACACTGAAGACAAAGTCCATGTTTTATTGTCACCTTGATTACAAGCACCTCTCACTTCTACACATTCACTCTGATTTGCCATTCTGCCTCTACTCTTAAACACCAAGGACAAAGTTAACCATTTAAATTCTATGCACAAACCTAACCAGGCTAATCTCATTCCCAGTTTATTTTCACTGAGGAATTTACGTATCCTCTTTTTACTTACATAGTGGAACAGACTGTTTCTGGTTCTAAAGGATTAAAAAAGTAAATACTCTGGAAATAAGTATCTGAATCTCTTAACAAACAATTTAAAGGTATCAAAGAGTGATGAAAGCTACTGAGACAAAAGAATGGAGAATGTATTAGACCACAGTGAAATAAACACAGCGGGAAGAGAAGAGAAAGGTTAGTCTAGGAGGTGATGGGAAATCTGCATGCTTCAGACTGGGAAAAAAATGCCTGAAGAATCTGAAAAATGATCCAGTTTCATAAAAGCTCTGGACAGGATTTAGAGCTGTAACATGAGGAATTCTTAGGGCTGTTTAGAGGGTCTCTGGGTTTTCTGTGGTGTTATGAAAAACACATGTTGATACAATAGCACTGGTTCTTTGTTACCTAATCTAAGTACTGTCAGCACTACAAGCACCATAGACAATTCAATTTATGAGACATCTGGCTAAAGTCATGGTGTCACATGCAAGAGTAGGAGCAGTTTAGCCACTGGAATACTAATATTTAAAATGAAAATAATTAATACATATTACTATTGTAAGTCAAACTGGCCATTAAATCCCAAAAACGGATATGTCCCAAGCCAACAGCAATAAAATTCTCTTGTGGTAGCTTGCAGATGAACAATGCTTAACAGCTACTTCCTAATCTTCGCAGCCTTTGCCTCTATTCTCTCAACTTTGTCTTTTCATAATGACTACAGTTTCTATACAAGTCAAGTTTTCCTGGAGATAGAAAACTGCAGGGACTGGTATGAAATATAGCTTAAAAAAAAAAAAGAAAGAAAGAAAAAGAATCACATTCCATGCATTTCACATGGTGTAATTTTACAGTCTTCCCTTCCCACATCAAAACACTGGAGGCAAAGATCAGCCAGAGTTTCTAAGATAAATACAGTATACATCATTCTGTTTGTGTTCATTTTTCTAAAGGGAGAAGAAAGGTTAAATACATAAGATACAGAAAAAATATTGTAAATATTTTATACATGCATAGATATATGCATGTACATACATAAAAAATAAAAGAACACACACCATGGCATATATTATGGCAATAACATTACCTCCTTGTCCTCCTTTCTTCTCTCCCCCAACACAAACACAGACAACCCCAAGTCTAAAATTGTTACTACTGAAAATACGTACTTGATGCAAACTGGTCATTTTAAATTAATGTATAGCAATTAGGAAACTTTATTTGGCACCTGCAAGAGTAATATATCTAGCATAGCAAGAACATGGAGTTCTGAGTCCACCTAGAAAAAAAGATTTATTTTGAGAGAGCCATGTTACATGAAAAACACACCTTTCCAGAAAAGAACTTAATACAGTAGAAAGAGTCCATTACTTGGGTGGGAACAGGGGGATGACTTGATATAATTCAGAATAAGGAGATTAAAGATACAAATGTGTCTTCTGGAAAGTTCAAATATCAGAACACTGCAATATTTTCACATTGTCAATTTGTTCACTTCTGAAAAAACCATACACAGAAGCGATGCGGAATATATAACACATACTTAAAATTTCAAATAATGCATGAGCATCATCTTTAGTCATTCTTCCTCTTTAAAATGACAAAGGGCTGAATAAACAATGCAAAGCCTGCTCAGGCAGAAGAAAGCTAAGCATAGTGTTAGCCTAAGGAATCCTTCTGAGCATTCAACATTCAAATAAGCAAGCACATCTGCTGTGATAACGCCGAGGGTTTTTTGTGTTTGGAAATGAGCTGTTGAATTGAGGACACTTTGTACCTTTGTTAACATGACTGTCTCCTAAATCTTACTGCTATTGCGAAGATAATGACAACAGATAGACCTGTCTGTCTCAGGAGGAAAAAACATTTCAGAGAATGACGCAACTTTATCATTAAAGTCTCAGAGCATTCAGATCCGAATCTTCCCAGTATGTTAATCACAGCGCTGGATGGTGTCAACCACTGCTCCTTCTAAAATTAAAGCTTCCCCAAATTTAGCAAAGAACAGTTACTACAGGAAATAAAGATGTATTCTCTAGTAAAATATATGGCAAGTTCATACTTCTTACATATAAATCTAAAAATCTTAGCTCAAATATAATACTTCCATGCCAAACCTATGTCTGCAGCATTGAAACACACTGATACAATGATTCAGTATATTAAGACATGAGACTGTTCAAAATAATCTTGAAATGAGAATTTCTTCCCATTTCCACTTAACTAACTCTACTTTTATTAATGTATTTATCAGTCCATCAGCCTCTTGGTCACCAAAACAGTAACATCATTAGTAACATATTTGGCCCTACATAAAAACATACAGTGATAAATCTTAAATAAGTATTCAGACACAGCTACTAAAACTGCCTAAGTCATGAGGAGTTCACACCCCTAAAATTAGCAAGCTACACTGGATGTAACCAGAGACAAAAACTTCTTCTTAAAAATAGAAATTAAAGAATCTGTTTCAATGTGCAAGGGACATCTGTAATATGAATTTAACTCTATGTGACATTTTAAAGTTATCTTACATATTAATTGTCACCCTTTATTTTCCTACAATCAGACATAAATGTTATTAAAAAAACTAAACCCAAACCAGTATGAGGATTCTGTTTTGCACATAAAACTACAGTTTCCACTTTTAAATATGCAAATTCTAACTCAAGTCCTCAGTTTAGATTTCAGTTTCCATATTAACAACTTCAGTACAAGTTAATTCAATCAGCATCTGTAATAATGGTATAAGGCTGAACAACCTTTGTCTTCCCACTGCTAGAGAAAGCGGCAAGGCAAGCTGTGTGTCTGCAGGAACAGGGACCAGTGCTGCAAATCCCTATGTACTGTCAGTCACAAGCAGGCAGGCACAAATGTTAACTACACAGTTAGACTTGAGGAGTAATGAGTCTAAGCAATCAGATCCAAATTTCCTTAACTCAGACACTGATTTGAGCCTGTAGATAGAGGGGAGAAATTTCCTCTTTATCCCTACTCTCTTAAAAATGTCCATTTAGGAATAGCAAAAGCAATTACATACTGAAGATTACGGGGCACATTCTGGAAAGAAGACATAACAGTTTGGGGAATTCACTGACAGATCATGTTGAAGAAGCACTTACAAGGGGAACTAATGCATTCTTACTCTGAGGAAATTAGAAGATCATCATAGAGCCTAAAATGTTCAAAGGAATTAGGACACAGTATCATCTGTCTCTGGAAGACCGGGATTTATGCAAGTTAAGCTACGTATTTTCTCAGGCACCCTCTAAGTTTGGACCTCTGATGGAGCCATTGAGTACAAATTCTATACATGCTTTTTAAGTAGAACAGCTTGCTCCAAGACAACCTTTCCACCTCAGACTTCAGCCCTCTTTGCTCTTCTACCCCTGCCTACCCTCCTTCTGTGCCATATGGGTTCCTTTTTCAGCCATACCTACTTTACAAAATGAACATATCAGCCCTAATACTTGCCTGTGTCTGGGCATACAGCAGTCTCATATAAACAAGATGTAAGAGTGACATTGAAAACTTACCACACAGCACTTCTTGCCAAGATGTGAAGACTCACTGCATATGCTCAAACACTATACAACTTTACATCCTAGTCTTAGAAAACCTGATTGCTCCTCCTTAGGGAAAATTCATTTTAATTGGCAGAACCCGCCAAAAAGGTTAAGGTAGACTGAGGTCTGACAGACACATGAGGAATAAACAACTGTCTAATATGTCCTATCATTACATCTTTTGCTGTAGGTCAGGCAATGCCAAGGTGAACACCCTAAGCCGAAAGAAAATTGTACTGGAAAAAATAGCTTACTTCAAACCCGAAGTAGTACCGTATATACACAAAGAAACAAGTTCAACCACATTTTTCAATTCCATGTTCTAAAAATTCCTACAGAAATTTCTGCCTTGGGCTTTTTAAAAATCAAATTCTAAATTTCTGAACCTTGTGATGCCTACCTTGCCAAAAGAATTTTTTTTTTTTCTCATTAGTAATGCCTATAACAAGACAATACAAATATTTTACGCTGTGGCTGCATACTCCTACCTCCTATCCCTAAAAGCTTGTCTCTTTCTTACTATTTATGGACATGCTATAAGTTCATAAATGCCTGTTTTCATTAATGAAATTACTACAAACAACATTTGCAGAATGCCTAAACCTGTACCTCCTGAAATCACCCAGTGTTGCTGCAGATTTACCCAAGAGCAGGACACAGCTGATGGGAATGCCCTGGTAGTGGTCTCATCTGCCTATAGCCTCAGGTCTCCCACAAGACAACACATGGAAGTCAGTACCAGTCTAATTCCAATTAACAACATGCAAAATGCTGCCAAGCTTGACATTATCAGATGCACATGCTGTTACCAGAAGTAAAAAGAGCCCTACAGATTTACAGAAGCAATCTTTTTACTTTCTTGCAGTAACAATAAGGTATACTCAAGATTATTCTCCTTCTTCTCAAGTCACACATAGTTATTATTATTATCACGTTTCTATACTCAAGATTATTCTCCTTCTTCTCAAGTCACACATTGTTATTATTTTCACGTTTCTTCATTTATTTTAAAAAAAAAAAAAAAAGGCAAACAGCAATCCTTCCACAATTTAATTCTGGCTTAACTACACAGAGAAAAATAATGCATTTCTGTACAGTACTCACAGCAGGAGCACTCTATACTAATCACAACTGAGCCAAAACAGAGAGAAGAGGGGAAAGGAAAGGTAACATCCTGTACTGCCAAATTTCTGATCAACCAGAGACCAATGGTTTCTATGCATAATGGCAAAGCTGGCAAAAGACAGACATTTAAAAAAATAAAAAGTTTTTGTGCAGCTATGCATAAATGAAATGAAGATTCAGTAATATTAAGAATGCACAGTGCAAGAGGGAGAGCCAGAAAAGCCTTTTGCTTGTCTGCCTAATAAAAGGAACTCTAAGTCAAGAGTAAAGTTGATTTGGCACAGATGCCTAGATATTCAGTACATACATCTAGTCCTAAAATACATGAAAAATGGTGCAATTTGCATCTTTTCTGCAGTGACTGCAATGTCCACTGCTACACAGCTATTTAGAGGCCTTTGAGTCTCACCCAGTTTCAGATGCTCACCTATATGTGATTTAGTTTAAGCTTCTACCAAATCAACAGAAATCAGAGATCACCTGCAAGAGCTGCACCCCTCTCAGCTGCAGAGGATGCCCTACACAAGTACCATGAGAGCAGATGCCCAATTTCAAACAGTTACACATGACTTAGGCAATTCGGGGGGAGGGGAGAAGCACCTATGGCAGCTACTCTTAAAATCTGCCTGGTATAGGAAGCAGAAACATGTATCCACTGCATATTTTTGAATCTCCACAAAAAAGTCAGGTGGTTGTTTTGTTTTGTTTTTTTGAAGTCCATCCAGATGGCTAATGATTCTGAAATATGTATCCTTCACAGTATTTATACCCTCCCCTGTGCACAATGGGAAAAGTCCTGTTCTCTTCAGAGAGGTTAAATGACTACCATCGTTACACAAGGGTTGAGAGCTGCCACAGTAGCCCAAACCCATGTCACCAGAGCCTTAGGCTAACATTGTCACCATTGCTCCAGACTTGATTTCAAAACATAGCTACTCTTCAAACAAATCACTGAACTTCAACCTTCTCTGACATTAACTGCCACACTACATAATGGCACACAGCACACAAAGATTATTCTAGTTGACTCCCTCAAGTCCAAACAAGAATAACTGAAATAAGGGCTTGGCTATTTGTATCAAAACACCACAAGTGGGTGTATCTTCAAAATTAAAGAGCAGTTTGCATATATGCTAGAGTAATGTACATATTCACTTGACTAGTAAATGAGAAATCCCACCTAAAGCATGCACAAAAAGTGGTAACATAAGTCAAAACATTTTGTGACAGAACAATTTTTAAGCTACTATGCTCAAAGCCCAGCTTCCCAAACCTGAAAGACTATCATAGCTTCTGGCATCAACAAACCACAAACAAAAGCTTGACACCAAGTTTTACGAATGTCACTAGAGATTCCACTTGATCACTTTCAGTCTGAGCTTTGTCAGGTCATGTCTTATTCTCCTCAACATTTACCTGTAATCCAAGGCTTCCCAGCTCCTTAGTAAAAAGAAAAGAGTTCCTTGGAGGCAAAAAAAAACCCGCAAAAAAACCCCAGGTGCTTCTTTTTTGCAAATTTAATATATATTGCAAGACATAATGATTCCCCCCAGATAGGAATCCATAGGAAGACAGTTTCATAAATATAAGATTTGCTCAATAGGATTTCTTTGTGCACTAGAGAGATTACCATAGGAGTTAACACTGGAAAGACAATAGAATGACCTTATAATGGCAGACCTCCTTTACCAGTAGCAGTAAGCATCTAGCTCTTACAGGCAGTAATGCTCCTTGGTGCTTCCCAAGACAAATTACTTAGGACCACATCCATAAAGTTAATGAGAATAAAACACGCAAGGGCCAACATGGAACGCCTCAGAATTTCTTTATATACCTACTGGCAAACAGAGGAGAAACTCTCACTGATTGTCAAAGATCTTCTCATTGTCTTCACTCCTTTTCTTAAATCTTCCTCAGTTCTTGTTAAGAAATGCTTTCACTCCCTCTCACAGCCCAGGCTTCCCATCCCTCTGATACAAAGGTCTACCAAATCCAATTCACTCACACAGGACAGAAGGAGCATAATTCTTGTACAGATCACAGGCCCTCCTCAAGGCCAGCAGCACCTGCTTGTGACAGTGCTGTGTATCAGAAGAGCCTGAGTGCCAACCATTGCATGAATTCACGTGCAAAGAAAGGGTTCTACCGTAGAGATCTTCACAAAAAGCTAAGCAGGATAACAATGTAAGAGGATGGCAAACTCACTGTCAACCTTCTGGACACATTTTAGCACAACAGGAGCCTGGCAGCTACCAAACCAGTCTGCTGTCATTTACTACCTGGCTTTAAAAGAGATTCCTAAGACTACCCCTTTAAGTCCTGTCTTAGGAGCAGGCTGTCATCCTTCTTTTGTTCATCAAAACAGAAATTGTGTAATTTGCTCCAAAAAAGGACTGGTTACATGTGAGAAGATGTAATCAGATTTCTTCTTTAAGATATGGGGTGAGGAGGAATGAACAAAGACGAGCACTTTTTCTGGACATAAGAGGGACGGGGGAAGAAATAAATCAGAAATTTGTGCAAAGAGATACTTCGCTGATCTGGCAACAAATACCAGGAACAACCATGACACAGGATTTTGTTATTCCTGCCAAAATTTCTAATAAAACAAAGATTCCTAACATAGTAAGAACGACACACCCCCATATTATGCACATGCATCAGTAACTGGAGTCATACCAAGTACTGAAGCATTTCATTTTATTTTCAAGTCATCTGTGTGGAGTCAAGAAGGGAAACAAGAATATTACACCTGACATTTGGCATACACTTTTAGCCAAATCCAATTTTTCACACTTGCTTCAATACATCACAGATTCTTCTTAGTGGTTTAAGTACAAAGGAAAAATAAGAAAGCCAGATATATAATTCAGTAAATGCAGTCAAGTTTATTTTACTAGACCAAAGAGAATCCTGTGATACAGGATACATGCTCTTCATAACCCAATATATCAGAACATTATTGGTAAATTAGAATTGGGGCAGATGTGAGAAGAAAGGGATCCAGAAGTTGACGTTTAACTAAGCTTTCCTTCAACAAAATGCCATAACAAAAAGACGCATCATAAGGGGAATGTACATTTCTTGCTTAACATTTTTACTGTATTAGTCACTCTCACACTAACAATACTTTTTTACCTTTTCTTCCTTTGTTTTTTTTTAATATGTGCCCTACCCTCAACACCAAGAAGCATTTCTCCTCTCCCTTCCTGGTTACTATAATTTTCTGATTTGAACTCATGTTTCTTCTAGATTTACATAAGATAATGGTAATTTATTATTTTATAATAATAAAATAATTATAATATATTGACACTGGTATGACACTATTGACACTGATAATTCAGTGTCCACACACAGCACAAATACATAAGTGTGGATTCAAAGGCTTCAGACCAGTACATTAAAAATTCACAGATGAAATTCCGTGTCTCACAGCATCTACAACATTTAGACAGTTCTCTTAGGGGAAAAAAAAAAGTGAAAGAGAGAAAGTGGGAGTGGCTCGATTCCGGGCAGAGCATGTGAAGTCCCTTGCTATTCCCCCCAAGACCTGGGACATGGAGTGAAAAAGCTTATTCCTGGGAGGGGTTCAGAATCTGACAACAGTGGGGGTGAAATAGCTCCATGCTAGGGGTACTGTTAACAGACTTGAAATAAGATAGCTCGGAGCAGCTTTGGGAAAGCTGTCAGGGTGAAGGTGGCAACCTGCAATGCTGCAGATTGGAGGAGAAGCTATGAATGAGTATGCATCAAAAGTCTTCTTTGGCCCTCCTTAAGAAAGAAGAGTTCCTCACATCTGATCTAGGCAACTCTCACTTCACAAGATCTGTTCATTCAGTTTTTTTAACACTAAATGTCTCTTTGAGACTAGTACTGGGTTTAATCCTACTCGGTTCCAAAGCTTCCACCTTTCCTTGCAGCTGTGCGCAACCTTCAACCAAAGCTTCTTGTCTACTATAATCCGAAACACAGTCAATGACCACTAGAGTCTAACACTCACCCCCAATTTGATTTAAATCAATGTCCTAGTAAGTGAGAGCAAAGCAGTGAATCTTCCGAAGTCCTTAGCACACTTAAAGTACAGCATGCTACTAAGCTGTACTTCCCTGAATTACAAAAATGTTAAAAGTCAGTTCTAATTCATCTGTCAGTTTGATCTTTGGGCATCACTCACCTGTACAGACATGCTGGTATGAAGCAGCATATTTTCTGCATATTTACATCATTTTGCATTTGAACAGTAGGCACTAGCTTCATTATAATTTCTGTATTACATGTACTGGAATAACTTGGAATGCAAGGAGTCATCAATGCTGTGAAACTAGAGAAACTTGCTACATCAACTTATCCTAACAAGGCTTCTCTTCCTGTCACAGTAATTCTTGCAATGTAGCACAGAAAGCCCACTTAGATTTAAAAACTAATAATCTACAGACCCCAAAGCACTGACTCCTCACATTTCCTGTAATCTGTGTTACTTGGTTTTTTTGTGTTAGTAGGAAACATCAGGTTTTTCTTAAGAATGGAGGACTTCCAACTCTAACAATTCCATGATTCCACCAACTCTACACAAGGCTTTTATAAACTGACTCCAGAGCACTGCAGCCTTCTCTACCTTTAAAGCACCAAATTCCACCATAATGCTTCATCTTCAACTGAAAAGCCTTGCTTTAAACACAGGATTAGCAAGTCAAAAGAAAAAAAAAAAAGGTCATTTTTAATGCTTGAGAAGCCAATGGTGTATTATCTTGTAAATGTGAGTAGCCTTTTGAAAGTCATAGTCCTGCTAACAAAAAACATAGATAACCACAGTGTTTAATTGTTGCAATCCTTAGATATACACACACTGGCTGCTCTCTTCCTCCCAACTTTTGCCAGGAAACTAAACAGATTTCTATACATTTTTAGCCAAACCAACTACAAGAGCATTTATTTACAAAACAAAACCAAAAATGAACAGCCACCTACAGCATCCTGGTTTAAGCCAGCTAAGACTATAATACAAGCTGGAAGTAGCATCTACCATCCTGTAAAGAACACTTAATACGTAGATAATTTTCCAGAAGGCTGTTCTAATTCACCTTGGCTTGGTTCCACAGGCCACTGATGTCAATCAAAAGTTTCCAATGGATTCAGCACTACTTGGATCATATTTAACTCTTTGCATCTACATGTAACTTCTTTATCTAGAGCTACTGAAACAAAAGTTTACAAGGGAAGGTAACTATTACTAAACTGCACACACATAGGAAAACTAATGAAAAGGTGCCTATTATAGTAAAGGTTAACAGAGAAGTATTTCGAATTGAAGCCAAATACTTTATATTAAAGGTCCATTAAAGTCCATCATAGTCTCAGTGTCCAACACAAAGGTAGCTAAGAAAATATTAGTAGCAGTGGCTTCCATAACTTCTGCACTCTAGAATTTTATCCAGTTGCAATACCTAAACAGAACAATAATGAAGTGAGTCAGTTCTCAATATTATTAAGCTTTTCTGAAAAAAAAAAAAAAAAAAAGCACCTCGTTTCAGCTTTCTACAAAACAGCATCAAAGCTCACAATTTGTAGATATTCTTTATACCTCAGCCAGTAGAGACCTCTCTCCACTCTCAATCTTGTCCCTAAATAAAAGCTTAGATTATGTACAATGATAGTAAAAAAACCTGCCTTATAGGGGTTCCACTTGCTGAGGGTCAGAAAAGGGTTAGCTGCACAGATACAAGCCATCCCAGTTGCATACCAGGTCCCATATGTCAAGGCTTTAGAACAGCAGGTTTATTTTTTGGCTTTGCATATTGAACCTCCACTCTCCTTTCAGTCTAAGGGAACAGCAGAAAACTTGTAATAGTAAGGATATTTGCAACCCTCATTAACGATAGTGCAAATGCTCTTTAGCAAAGCTTCTCAATCTGGATACGTAAACAAAAAGCAAAAATTATGCTCCACAAGAAACTCGTCTCCCACACAGGTCTTTCCCAAAACCACACTTACTGTGGGGGTGAGGACGAAGGCTGCACATTTGCTAATGGTGCCAAAACAACTAAAACTGGACAATGGAGAGCAGCAATCTTTTTAGCCTCGACAATGTTAGACATCAAACCCAGCCAAACCCTTAAAGGCTTCAGCCTCAATGCGGACATTGTGCCAGGTGGTGCCTAGTTAAAGCCCTACCTATGGAGATGACGACAATAAGCAAGCCAGGGATCTAGAGCTGTTGGCATCCTCCTACATCACCATTGGCAACCTGACAGAAGGACAATTACATGTTCTTCAAAAAGAAACCACACCAGAAGGTTGGTGATTTTCCCCCAGTGACCATTATTTTTTAATATACCTAACATTTAAAAAGGTGATAATAGATGCCATAGTCCTGCAAGAAATACCATCCACTGCAGTAAGAATGACTCAAAAGCACAGCAAAGGAAAGGATACACTGCATAATCTTCAGAGACATGAATTTTCCAGGAGGAGACAAAGAACTATGGAAGATTAAAGTATAAAACTTCCAAACCTAAAAATTAGCTTAAACCTTGAAAAGAACATGCATTCCCACTTCTACATAGTGTTTAAAAATGTTTTCTTGGGTTGGAATGGAGAAGATGGATTGGGTGAAAATACAACCTTTATGACTTATAACTGTACCAAAGAGGTTACCTTGCAGGATGAGGGGAGCATGGCCATACTATACTGAGCTGTATAGCAACAACTTCCCCCTTTCTTTTCCGTTTGACAGCAACAAATTACACCTAATACTGACTTTTAGCTTTTAGATGTAATTAATCCCAATGCTCAGAGTTTACCAAAAAAAGATACCAGCTTTGTAAACTTCCTAACATTCCCTTCTAGCAAAAAAGTTAAGAAATTACAGTTTTCTAAACAGTCCTACAATGACAAAATAATCAAAACACGATTATTGTTTTATATGAACAAACCACACTTTTCTTCAGTTCTAACCAGCTAATCCACCTTACTGGGTTCGTATTACAATTGTGGTTTCCCTCTCTTATTCTCAATACTCCTGCGTCATGCAGCCTACTACTTGACAGGTTTCACACATTTCTAGATACACGATGGATTTAACACCAATGCTAAGAGGTCTTAACAATATTCTGTCTCATCAAATTATCTTCCTCTCATGTCAAAACATGAGGGAACTGTGGGAAAAGTGTGCATAAGTTCTTCGAGCACAAAATACCTGGAGGTTTGGTTACAAGTCACAAAAGCCCAGAACAAGCATTTCTTCTAAAGCAATCTTTGCATTTAAAGGAACATGGGGAGATTTAATCTCCAGTTCTCTGAAAACTCTGGGTGGGGCGGTTTTTTATCTTGGGTGGCGTTTTGGTTTTTTTGGTTTGGTTTGTTTGTTTGGGGGTTTTTTGTTTGGTTTGGTGTTTTTTTTTTACTTTTTTAATCCTTCCATGTCCCTTTATGTTATTTCCTCTAAACTACTGAAGATTTTAAGAAATAAAGGGAATCCAAGGACAGATGATGAAAGTGATTAGAGGCTTAGAAAGACTTCCATATGAGGAGAGATTATTAAAAAGACTGCCTCGCTTACAGACAAGATGAATGGGAGGGTTCATAAAAGAGACATGGAAAATGAGAAGAGAGGTTCCACAGAATATTTTTTCATCACTAGAAAGCAAGCAGATTTTTGTATTCTTTTTTAACGTAAGCCTTTGTGTGTATGTGTGTGTGTGATCACGTAAGAATCAGTTCATCTACAAAACACTGATTCTACTGCTAGTCTCACTAAGGCTGAAAGCACAAGACTGAAATTAAGGTTCTGTTTCCTAATAAATAAACCACATCTGTTCCAGGTAAGGGGTTTTTTTTGCTTTTAAATAAAGGAAGAATTCCAACCATTTAAAATATAAGTCTACCACTAATAAGAGAAAGTTCTGAATAGGCTCCAATATGCAAGAAATTACATAATTTGGACTTCCTACATCTCTCTCCAAAGCATCTGGTTCTTGTTAAAAGCAGGACGTATCACAGCATAGACTTCTGATGGGATGCAGTAAAGGAACTCACATGTTTTAGTTGTACCAGAAAAGGATTTTTTTTCTCCTACAAAGTCATACATATAAATTTATAATTCTGATGAAATGTAGAGGATGTTGTACTGTAAGGGGTAAGAGATCAAGAGTGAAGAGCAATGCCCTGATCAGCAGCAAAAAAAAAAAAAAAAAGTGCACACAGGTTTCTGAGATCTAAATAGGACAACCTGGTGAGCATTTAGAGATGACAGCTTTAATAGAGCCTTGAAAGGCAGTCCTGACACAATGCGCTATAAGCAAAAGTCAACACAATGAGGCATAAATTAGCATAGCCAAGCTAGTTTGAGCATCAGGGATGTCACTATTGCAATTGCATAGACTTCTGCATGGACTTATTGCTAAGAAGAACTGTGTAGCCAGAATATGAGCACCTCTACATTTCCCACAGTAGTCACTTCAAAAACAAGTCCCTTAAGAAAGCACCATTACATTCTAGCTGTTCTGCAAGCTACATTCCAGCAAAAACAGTACTTGGTGCAGGACAGCTAAAAACGCAACCCTTGTTCCCAAGTCTTGTCCTACTTCATAGCGTTAAGTCCCAATTCTGAAAAATATGAATTAGTTTTTTAAGTGTTGCAGGAATCACCTAGTACTGGATGTGAAGCACAGTGAAGCTGCAGCAACTGGTATTAGCGGAGGTGAACGGAAGCATTTTGCACAGCTGGATTGTTCACATCGATTCCACCTGTGCCACCTGAGCAAGCTGCAGTAATCCAGATTATAGTGACCAGATACAGTTGACAAGGAGAGACAGGAAAGCCTCTAAAGTACTCTTCTTAAATCTGGGGATGGATGATTTACCAGAATCAAGGTAACCACATGACTGTAAATCCATACCCACCAAACAATACCAAAACTGTAAGGCACTGACACCATTGTGCTATGAGCAATAGTGGTTTTACGCCCCACTCTCTGCTGCCATGCACAGCATGGCTTGGCTCTCTTGTGACTCGTCCAAGGAAGAGAACAGGAATCCAGCCTCTCCCTCAAAATACTTGGCCTCCTTAGGCATCAGTGACTCCCCCCATGTTAAGAATGACTCAGCTGTTCCTCATTAAAGTGTTTTCTGTCTTTCAGGCATTGGGAACTTTGCACAAAATGTGGCATATGGTTCATTGGAGTGTTGTTAGCAGAGCCCAGGATCTCTTACACTTGAACAGGCCCCAGAGAAGAAGGTATTGAAGAGAACTGTTGACTTACACTGAAGGAGCTTTTTAGACGCACGAGGAATTTTAAAATCCTTTTCCCCTCAGATTCTACTGTTTGCAGACTCCAAAGGCTATATTCACAGCAAATTGTCCTAGCACTTCTGCAAACTGAATTTGGTGATGCCTTCCTATCATATATAGAGCTGCAATTTTGGAACAGTCTTCTTGCCTTGAAGCCTGAAGAGAAGGCTTCACTTTCTCCTAAGAAAAATCCTTAGATGAGCTTGAAAGCCACAGGCAGTAACCTATAGGGCTGAAGAAGTTCTTAAAAACTTGCCCATCCAAAAACTGGACTCAGTAGCCTAGGTTATATAGCCTATGAGATCCAACAACTACTTTGACAGCTCTCTTGCCCCCAAACTTTACTACATGTATCTCACCCTACTTAACTCTACACTGTCACTATCCTGCTGACAAAACCAACTTCAAGACTTTATTCACACAAGCAAGTCTCCCTACTTTGTTCAGGTTCTCCGAGTGTCCTCCCATCAGCTCCATATTGCTGTGTTCATGCTCTGCATTGCTTTTCTCCATGAATGTTTGGGAATGGCAGCTTTAACTCCAGCTGCTCTGATGTTTTTCATTCAGTCTCTACAAGAAAAACAGCATCCTGCTTTCTTGCTTCTTTCCTCCATAATACCACCAGTTGTTGCTGCTCCAGTGCCTGACCATCTCCACCCCTCTGGTTAAAGCAGTAAGAGGAATGTTGAAGTTTCCCAGGCAATTTACCCAGGAAAAATTCCTATTTGTCTGGAATAGGCACAAATGGATTTAATGCAAGCTCTTGCTATCATCTGGAACATACAACCTGCTGCTACCACCTCTAGAAATTATATTAGAAGTTCTGTGACAGCAGACACAACTTGTAAAGCCCAGACCCTGGAGCAATGCAGTTACACAGAACTCCACAAACTTGTTACAGAGTTATATTTTCAGTTGTCATGGTTGAAGGAAAGGAAGGAGAGGCTAATTCTGAAAAAGAAACCCAAAATCAGACAAAAGCCCAATGCTCATAAAATTGTCTTAAGCATGAGATGTATTTTTTTTTAAATAAACAAGTACAATATGCTACACTGAATGTTAGCCCCGATTTTAAGCAGATCAGCTAGACTACAGAGTAGAGGCTTCAGATTTAACTAAACATACCAAAAATCATCCTTGAAGGTATGCAACTTTCTTCCATGGCCACAATCCGCTAAGTAGCACATTATTCTTACAGCAATAAAAATGAAGAAAAACTACTTAGCTCAACTTGCAAAGAGAAAACCAAAAAAATGGGTTATGACTAGCATGTGCTCCTGGCTTACAGTATGAAGACCAATGTAGAGTCCAGTAGTAAAGGTACAGTGCACCTTTTTACCTATTTCTAAAACATTTTATTATGCAGCAACAATCTGAAGTGCACCATTTTCTTTCCAGCAGATGGGCTGGAGAGATGGAAAGAACGGCTATCATGCAGTACAGGAAAACAAAACAATCCCCTCCCCAAAAATCCTCCCCTCTTCCCCCCCCACAAGTCTTCCTTCACAAATAGCCAATCTCTACACTTCAAACTGGAGAGCTCATTTACTGACACATGCACGCTCTCATCTTGGCATAGGAAACAGAATTTCTGTTGGTATCTTAAGTCAACTAGATCAACCGTTTTCTTTGCGTCTATCTGCACTGTGCAGTAAGAAAGACCCACACCTGTTTAAACTAAGTATTTAGGTAAGAATTTGGAATCTATGCATAAACTAGAGAGCACCAGCATGACATTCATCACAAAGAATACTAAACATATGAAAGGATCACAAGCATCGCCTATACATGATTATCGTATATGGTATGAACAAACCATCAAAATAGCAAGATAAAGAAAGATGAACTTGCCAGCAGACCATAAGAAAAAGCATCCCGTAAAGACATGTCATGGATATACAGTATACTCTTACTTTATCCCTAGCTCACACAAACACACCTTTTCCATCGATCTCCATCCCTGCCACAGCCCTCTTGTAAGTAACTTCAGGAAAGGAACCATAATCATTCTCTGCTGCTAGAAACAATCACCTGAGCCACAGTTTATTAAACAGAGACCTTGAGAAACAGGACCAAAAGCCAGACATCCACCAGTGTGATCTAGACGGAATCGGCTCATTAAATCATCAGCACTGTTGACTTTGGTGAGTAAGTTCTCCGTTACTCTCACCTCCAACTAGTTTCTGTTGTGGATGTGTCCTGAACATGAGTTTCTGTGAAACCAACAACCGGTTTCGTTTTTTTATGCCAGAGAGTAGGAACACGAAGTGAAAAAAAAAAGCACAGATAAAAGAAAACCCTTTCCTTTAGATCGACGACCTACCAAACGCGGAGACCCCTCGGGGGAAGGCGCTGCAGGTTGGCGGCTGCCTCTCTCAGCGCTCGGCACCCCGGCCCACCACCCTTTCTGCCCCTCCCCGGGCCTCCTGCTTCCACGGGTGATCCCGACAACCCCTTACCCGCGTCTTGCGGCGACGGTGCCGCTCCGGGTCCGAGTACGTTCTGTCCACGGCCAGCGCCGTGTCGCTGCCCGGCATGACTGCCCGCCACACCGCCTCCTCCTCCTTCTCCTCAGCGGCGCCCGCCAAAAGCCCGCGCGCAGGTACGGAGGGGGTCCTGCCAACGGCCGCCCAACCGCCAGCCCAACGGCCGCGGCTCTGAGGGGGCTCGGGGCTGCCGCCGCGGTGCGGGAGGGACGGGCACGCCCGAAGGGGCGTGCCCGGCCCTCCCGCACCGCGGCGGCAGCCGCTCCGCTTCTCCTCAGCCGCCACACCCGCGTTAACCCCCTCAGCTCCCCGCAGCGGCGCCTGAGGGTCGGGGCTGTGGCGTTCCCCTTCCCTCCTTAGAGAACGGGAGGACGCCTGAGGGGAGAAGAGGCTGGGAGAGCGCCTCAGCGTGAGGGAATGGGCCATAAAAAGAACTTTTTAAAAATTATTATTATTTTATTTTAATTTTTCTGGGGTTCTACGGGGCAGCAGGAGCCGGGGAGAGGATGGTCTCCCAGAGGTACAGTTGGATGGAGGGGTGACAGTCCCACCCCTCCTGAGGACAACCGCTGCTGCTGGAAAGCCCTCTGTACCCAGAGCTTCTCGCAATAAACGTGCTGTAAAAATTCTGTGAAACCAACTGAATAATCAGAGTCTGCATTTTCCAAAGTGGTCAGTGGAGCACAGCAACCAGTTCAGTCCCCATTTCTGTCCACTATACGTACGAGATAAATCTTTCAGTGTCCTAGTACCGGGGAGCTTCAAACTACACTTGTGAACAGCCAAGGAAAACATGTTTTCTGCCCGGCCCTCCCGCACCGCGGCGGCAGCCGCTCCGCTTCTCCTCAGCCGCCACACCCGCGTTAACCCCCTCAGCTCCCCGCAGCGGCGCCTGAGGGTCGGGGCTGTGGCGTTCCCCTTCCCTCCTTAGAGAACGGGAGGACGCCTGAGGGGAGAAGAGGCTGGGAGAGCGCCTCAGCGTGAGGGAATGGGCCATAAAAAGAACTTTTTAAAAATTATTATTATTTTATTTTAATTTTTCTGGGGTTCTACGGGGCAGCAGGAGCCGGGGAGAGGATGGTCTCCCAGAGGTACAGTTGGATGGAGGGGTGACAGTCCCACCCCTCCTGAGGACAACCGCTGCTGCTGGAAAGCCCTCTGTACCCAGAGCTTCTCGCAATAAACGTGCTGTAAAAATTCTGTGAAACCAACTGAATAATCAGAGTCTGCATTTTCCAAAGTGGTCAGTGGAGCACAGCAACCAGTTCAGTCCCCATTTCTGTCCACTATACGTACGAGATAAATCTTTCAGTGTCCTAGTACCGGGGAGCTTCAAACTACACTTGTGAACAGCCAAGGAAAACATGTTTTCTAGGGCATGCATACACCAATGTACTTAAATTCCTAAGAGTTGAGCAGAGCTCCTGACTGATTTTTTGCATTTATCTTCAGAATACCTATGCTGAGGAGTGTACTTAAATCAGTAGCCCCCAACACATTTGAAACCACTGAAAAGCGTAAGAAGAATACAGTTCTTATTATCACTCATTAAGCTCTACAGGAGATGTACTTTTTCCTTTGCTGGAATAAGTAGAATTGTTGGGTTACCACTTCTACCTTGTTACACAAAGTAAATCTGGAGCTCCTTCAGACTGACTCCCTTGCAACAGCAGCAGGACTTCACCTTTTAAGTGCAGTTGGGACGATGCTCATGCATGAGTCACACTGCTTTGCTTCTCTAGCTGAGGACAGCAGCAGTCCCAAGGCATGTGCATGTGTAAACATATATAAATTAACACAGCTAGCTGTCCTAGAGGGGACTTGCAGCTTTTAAAAAGTATTCCCTGCAACCATTTACATTTTTATTGGAATCTTGTGTTCTGAGATAACACTCCTACCGGAGGTTAATTATCTGTCACAAGGGCCTCTTTGGTCTTTCAAAAATGAAAAATCTGAAATTCCAAAGTAAAATCAAGTCCTAGACCTCACCTTCTTGGCAGGGGTTTCAACTCTAACGCCAGTTTTTACAAAGTCATCCCAAACTCATAGACGAATGAAGTAGTGGGTGGGTTCACTGAGGGGCATGTGATGACTTGCCATCCTTCCTATACTTTTTATGCAGCTTCCCATACTTCTTATGCAGCTGAGCAAGATAGGTGAAGTTGGAAAGCTGCCGGGAAAAAGTTTTAAAATGGGAGTCAGATTTCTTCAGTCCTTCAGCTCAGACATGAAAGCTAATTCATGACTCCAACTGTGCCAGAGGGTGGGGAACTCTGGAGGCAAAGGTCAGCAAGAAATTAAACAGGCAAATGTTGTGGGTTTGGGGTTTTCACTGAAGTCGTAATTGCTCATTTCCAAAGGGGACTGCACACTTTCAAGCACCTAGGATGAAACATCCTTATTTCCTTAGAAACTTTCGAGAGGTTTTTTAAGCCTTGCCAGATGTAGTTGATCAAAGCATAGAGAGGGTAAGTAGTTGGAAAAGAGGCACATAAAAGGCTTCAACTGCTTGGCTCTTTAGTAATACAAGGCTTATTATAGATCATAGTTTATTCAAAAGTTTAAGAGTTTTATTTAAATTAATATCAGAGCAGACTAGCCACAAAACAATGAAGCTTCAAGATGAAGAGAGGCAGGCATGTGCAATATATATTTACAGGTATATCATGCATGGTTAGGCTCAGCAGTATTAACATATATACTAATATATTTATAGAGAAAGCACTTTCTCCTAGTGTAGCTTCTAAGAAGAGAGGATAATATGGTTAGTCTCATAAGAACTCGGTGTTGCATTACTCACACCTTCCAATCAAGCCTGTGGATCCGTTTGCTTGTGCGCTGCTCTCAGTGGTGGCAGTTACTGCCACCTGCACCAGCAACAACAGCTCCGGTGTCCTGGCCAGCAGAAAAAGCCCTGGCACTGGGTGGTTCCTGCAGGAGCTGTGAGCAGGGAAGGGGCAGCGGGCTGGGTGACTAGGAACAACTGCTGCACACCGTAGCCAGCTATGGTGGAGCAGAAGTAGCTGCTTGGGTAGAGGCACCTGGCCCATAGGTCAGGACAGCCCTTCCATGCAAGCCAAATGAGCAGCTGTTGCCATCTGGGCAGTCTCTGCAGATGCCACACTTTGCAAACATCTCAATAGATGTTTCTTTTTGTATGTTGGAGTTAAATCATCTTCATCTTCAGAATGTAACTTTAGCATATACCAAATCATGGTGCCATGCAATTCTTTGGCCAAAGGCTGCTCTTTCCCCCCTTTGTCTTTCCTCCTCACGCATGCACTGGTAGGTTCTCCCTGGCCTGCAGCAGGAGCAGAAAGACTGTTAGCCTGTGGCATGTTTGCGGAATACACTTCGTTTTCCTTGTTTGAGCAAAGAAAACTCCCCCTCCTCTCGCACACACAGTTGGTTTGTACAGCGCTCCTTCCCCACTCCAAAACAGGGACACAATTCCCAGAACGTGGCAATACACTGCACAGCACAGTACCTCTGACAGCCTCACCAGGTACTTCTCTCGCTGAATTCTTCAAAAGCCCACAGAGTTTGAATAAATAATCTTCCCACACACTGCACCTATTCCCAGCTGAACCCCTTCAACCCACTAAAGCAAATCCCTCCAGACACTGGAAGGAGCACGAGGCTGGACTCACAGTGACACAGAAGTGGTACTCTGTAGATGAACTCCCTCATCCTTTGTTCATCTCACAAAGTATTTTTAAAATTCATTTCTATGGTTTAAATTAATGACAAAAGTGCTAAATCACCCCAGCCATCCATTGTGTCAATTTTAAAGTTCAAATACCTCAAAATCCCTCACTGACTGCTCAGCCATCCTTAGAAGCACAGAGTAATTTTATCCTTTTCCAGTACTTTCCCTCACTTCAGCACACTAGCATCACCCACAATGTTTAACTTTTGTTATTGACATTATTCTGTCTGCCTTTTTTAAGTGACCTTCTAAAAAATAACACCAATTAGGAATGGTTAGACTGAAGATCACTATACAAGGGCATACATCACTGTATTGGGCTTTCAGAGGGACAGACATCAACAGGTGGGTTTTGCCTGCATTGCCCTGTTTTAGGAAAATCAAATCTCCGGAGGGGCAGCAGAGGCACCTGCCCAAAGCAGGTCTGTCAGGCAACACCTGAACTTTCTACAGACAACTCCTGTCTCATTCTTCCCTGCACAGGCTGTGCCTTTGCCATCCATTTGCTGCAGCATGACCCTGCACAGTGGAGACAGCAGTCCCACCTGTGAGCCATGAATTATCTGTACTGACTCATGCACAGGCCACAGAGGCAGAAGAAGAGGTAGTGGCGACAGTGGGATTACTTAGCAAAACCCAACTCCTACACAACATAATCCTATAGAAGGGGCTGTGCACACGCACTGGAAAGTAAATACCACAAGAAAGGAAACCTTTATGGAGATGGAAAGCATGAAAATCCTATCATTAGGAGGCTGATTTGAGGTTTGGCCCCGTTCTCTTTCCAGTTTTATCATGAACCTGGATCTTGGCAATTTACTTTACTTCTTTGGACTTCCACTACCACATTTGTAAAAGAAACACAGAACATCTTCTCCAGAGAGCTTCGAGCTCTCTGGAATTAAAAATGTTATTATTAAATGTTGTGCTGTGATGTTGTTGGGAGAAATTAAACATACACCGTCAAGTGTATATTGGCAAAGGTACAATCAGGAAGAAGATGAAGGTCCCTTTTCCTACAGTGGCAACATCTGTACTCTAAACAGGATACTGGGGCTTCTTACGAGAGACTTTTTTAACATGCCCTCCAAATCTTTTTCCAAAAGCTTGCAGCAACCAGCCTCTGAGGGAAAGGTCTACGTGATGACAGACGCTCAGTGCCATTTCTAAGTCTGACGGCAAATGGGACAGTGCTGAGTGACGTCTGTCTTGCAATTATCCGTGAGCACACTGTCACAGTTGTCAGTTTATCTGCCAAAGCATGAGCCTCTCACACCCACAGGAAAGGAGATACTCCGCTTGTCTGTACCCAGCACAAACTACCAAGGGATCACACTGAGACTTACAGACTGCCAAGCCGTGACATTCACTCAGAAGACGTTGATAAACATTCAGATATCAAACGAAAATTTTAATTCGACTCCTCCCCTGTCCTCCCCTCATTAAGAAATTTTTTATGTGCTTTCACGATATCAAAGCCGTTCAGACTCGATGACCACCCACTTTCTACACAGGAAAAAAACTCCAAAGCTTGTTTATTAGTGAGATGCATTCGTAGCGGGTGAAGGTTAGAGAAGCAAGTGAAAAATTCCAGTTGAGGGCAATAGAAGTTATCCCTCTTCTATCTTTCTCCTGCCTACTATCCCGTGTCCCTTGCTGGATGATGAGAGGCAATTTCAGGCCCTTTCCTTGTTCTTGCACAGCATAGGAAATTTCTGCGACATAAGTCCTCATTGCTGCTGCTGAGTGGCAGCAATAGCCCAAACAGTACCTACAGGATGGTGGCAGCGTTTTGCATTCCAAATGCTGTGAGTAAGAGCCACCTTTTTGGCAGACTTGAGTGACAGCTACTCTGTATACCCAAGAACTTGCCTGGAGCCCAGCTATTTACATTAAAGATGACCCCTGTTGAAGGGGCAAGTACAGAATTCTCCCTTGGGCAATCTGAATGGCTGCTGCTCATCAGCTTACAAATTTTCTTCTGCCTCACAGTATGTGATTTGGGGCCCTTCTGGGAATAAGTGTACCCAGCCTGTCTGTCCCAAATCAGCCACTTTGATATTGCTATGAGGCATGCGGGACTGACAGCTGCAGCCCGTTGGCGCATAAAGGTGTGCCCCATTCCAAAACACAAATGTGAACTTGCATCCAAACCATTCAGACGGCAGCCAGAAGACAGACAGCCTGGGTCTCCTATTACTGCATGTCCCAGTGGTTACATCAGTGAGATCTTTTAGCCCAAATTAAAACAAACAAGCCCAAACCTCAAATGAGGCATGTAGCCCACAAGCACAAGAATTGCTCTCAGGATGTGCCACCTCTACCCACTGCTGAGAGAAGGGCACACAGCCCCCTTGAAGTGGCATGGAGCTGGGTAGGTGACATCTGAGCTCCTAAAGGCTCTGTGCGTACACCGCAGCTTTCACCCTACTGCGTTATGGCCGTAGCTTCACAGACATCCCCGCTCAGTTTGTGGCTGATGGTTGCACACAGAGATTGTAGGACAGGAACTGGATAGGAACCTGCCAATTCTATTTGTCTATGAAGTGCATCGCATGGCTGTGGCTCTGCATAAGTTACGTCATGCTAAATGTGTGACATCAATTATTTCCGTATCAAGAGACTATGTCAAATGCAGGATTAGCACTTCTTTGCCAGTCAACCAGAAAACACAGATGGGTTATGAGAGGACAGAAAAATTAATGATTATACAAGTAAGCCTACACCTCTTTGTGGTAAGTGTTGTTATGATGCAGCCCTCTGGGTTTCACTACAGTGACTATCTACAGAGATGCAAGTTACAGGGACGTGAAGCTCAAGTACCTCCACCACTATCAAAGTCAACCACCTACAGCTCATCTAACTGTTGGTCTGCTATATCTAATCCAATGCAATATGAACATTTTCCTTTAAAAACAGTTGAACAGGAAAGTGGCTTAAGTCAGTTATCTGGTGGGTTAACCAGGTATTAATAGAAGCCATTAGATGCAGTCCTGAGTAACATGCTCTAGCTCTGGGCAATCCTGCTTCAGCAGGGGAGTTGGACTAGATGATCTCTATGGTCCCTTCCAACTCTAGAAATTCAGTGAAATTCAGTGAAATATGCTAAAAAGCCCATTTAAGATGAGTGCAATAAAAACAGAAAGCTCCTTCCAGTTTACTTCTCAATCTGTCAGACCTAAACATATGACATTCAGCTTTGATTTGGGTGACAGGGACACGAAAGATTAACGTCAACTTAACAGAAAAGCCCAAATCTCTCTGTGTTTAATTGGCATAAATTTTCCAAGTGCCTGATTTTCACAACAAATATTTTAAAGGCAGGAAATTGCAAACAAAAAACCTACAGCATGGCACAGACATTTGCATTTAGGGAAGTAAATCTGCATCCACCATCATTTATAAGTATCAACCATCATTTATAAGTATCGAGCAGCACAGTCACTTTACTCATCTAAGTATAGTAATTTATGAAGGAACAGGTTCTGGGTTATTACTTTGTATTACTACAAAATTCTACAGGATAGTTTTCACCAAATAAAGTATTTGCTCTATTTGCTCCTTGGTTGCATTGCTAACAGGTATTAAATTAATTTTACTTTCATTTTATAATGCTTTTTATGGATAAAATCCAGGTTTGTTGATTAAAGTTTTGCTGACTGCTTCAGTATGCAAGGCCTTTATCACATATTTCTGCATATTCCACAGCAAATTCACTCACTACTAATTTTCCAAAGATAAGGGCAGACCTTCATAACTTCCTGTATGTAAGTAGGCATTTTTTAACAACACCAAACCGCAGCATCTGTATGCATATGTTCCTGGGTCAGAACTATACAATTATGACTACCAGAATCATGATTTAGATTGGAATTTAGATTTAGTGCGTTTAGACTTGCAACTAGTTGACCATGGAGGCAAGTGAAAAGATATAACATGATTCCTATTTTTAACTGTTCTTGTGCTTTCAGACAGAATAGTCTATGAGAGGACACAGATTTTAAGCTGAAAAAATAAGTCTGAATTTTTAACATATACTCATCTTTTGGGCCTTTTAAAGTCATAAATTCGTAAGCTATCATTTCTTAGGAAATTTGGGGAACAATTTTTGGAAGACTGAAGTCTTCTGCTTTGTTCCCACACAACAAGTGAAATGTATCAGATATCATAGAGTACAATTTTCGTGTCCCTGGGACCTGAGTTTTAGCAGGAATATATAGCTTAATTTGTAATGTTTTTGGAAACTGTAGCCACAAGAGTTAGAGTCCTAGCATTTCAGTTTCCCCTTGAACTTCCACAAATGGAAAATGTTACAGCATGAGATCATTAGAAAATGGAATGATAGAGATACAACATTTGCCAATAAAAATTCCTGGTCTGCTGTATAGAAATAAAATTTTCTGGAACAGAATTAATACGTTTTTCCCCAGCATAATTGTAACTGAGCTTTTCTTACTAAAGTTATATCCATGAAGGGTAGGATTTTCTTTTCTTTACTTTTTTTTTTAACCAATACAGCTATGTTGATAAAGCATTTATATGTAAAGTAATCCTAAGGCAACAAAAGTTTATAGCACTTCATTGTCCAGGGATGCCTGATGTCACAAACAGAAGACACCTTGCAGCAGCCAGACAGCTCTGTGGCTGGAAAAACTGAGACCCCTCTGCCCTTCCAGCACCCACCGTGCCCAGAGCTCCAGCCCTACCCGTGGATGGGGTCGCCTCAAGTGTCACTGAAAGATGAAGCTGTCCCTCTTCCTGCCTGCCTCAAAAAAACCCCAATTTTGGCAGCAGGGTTTGGGTTGGTCTGGGTAGGACGGTCACCAAGTAATTGCCTCTGCTCAAGCTATGAGCAGCTCCCCACGTCTTTTTTTGTAACCACCTCAGGCCAACAATTTTACAGATGTCAGACAGATTTTTCAAGCCCAGTAGAAAGGGATGTCATTATCAACAAGAATCTCACAGACATGCTTACAAATCAAAGCCAAGGAAAAAACTCTAATAATTATAGGCTTACTAGTGAAGGTATTTTTTTACAGTGTTCCCTTAAATTTGTGTTTGTATCTCCCACACTTACACAGCCTTATAAATAATTTTATTTAAAGTATTATAAGGGGAGAAATGGAATGTTCCAGCTTTCCTACTCTGCTAATAAACATTAATTTTATTACATGTTGCTTTTGAAACACTTGTAATTAGGAGTCTCAGGAGAAAGCATTAGAGCAATATATAAACTCTAATAGCAACATAAAAACCCTAGTAGCAACATGGTATATATAAGAAGTAATTAACAGATCTAGCAACCAGGCATATAAAAGTTAGGACAAAGTAACACAGCTGAGCAGAAGCCGTATTATACAAATCAAAACAAACCCTGGGAAGCAAGTGGTATCTCAGAGATAGGACATGAAAGGAAAGTCCCTACCTCACTACTCATTCTGACCTGGCCAGTTCCTGTGACTCGCAGCATTTCAAACACATAGGTCTGATGCAATTAGGAAACAACGGAGAATATTCTTCATTAACACTCAGAAACCTTGCATTTCTTTCAGTGAAAGGTCTTTTTTTCTAAACGATGCATTTTGTCACATTTTCCATCTTTTAAAACAACGTAGCACAAACCTTTCACTGTTTGAAAACTTAACAGGAAAAGAAAAACTCTCGAGAGGGTTTTTCTTTTCATTTTTCATGTCACTTACTTTTCATTTCTGCCACAAGTTTTCATGAAAATAACCTACCATTTTCCAGCAGTTCCCGTTTGTGCCGTTGAAACCCTGGGCATGGTTGAAGGACTTGCTTAGGCTGGAAGGCAGGGCTCTGCCTTGGCTGCTGAGCACAGTCGTTCTCGGCACATACCTGCAGCGCTGCCGTAACTGCACTGCGAGTAATAGCAAGCAGCTGCAAGAGGGTGTGCTCTATATATGCAATTATTGCGTAGATAAAGAACAGCCCCAGCTACAGGTGGAGCCTCCTGATAGTACAGCCACTGGCAGACATCAGAGGCCTTGAAACTCCGGGCATGGGAAGGTATCAGAGTCCCTGGGGCCATAAACAGAAACAGGCAGTTACTGATACTGACCTGGAAGCAACCCATATGAGCTGCCCACAGGCAGTAACCCGGGCAGAGGAGTATTTATACTATGTACTGTGTACTGCTGCAAAGAAAACCACTGGGTGCTGGGATGCCACTGCTTCAGAAGCAGAATTGATGAGTGGTACCCTGTCATGCTACATGTGTACATATTATCAGGGCAGAGGGATGTACCTTTAATGCCTGTGTTTGGTCTGCTGTCTTAACCTTGAGGCTGGGCTGTAATTTGGATGCAACAATGGGGAGCCAATCAGAGAGCTGATCCCAGGTGAAAATTACCTCTGTCGAAACAAAATAAATCATTAGATTGCAAAAATATCCACGTATGAGTTTTATTAGCTGCCTCATCTGACCGGCTGCACAGCTCCTAAGGCTGTGGTGTTGGCTCAGGAAAGTGGGCAGGGAATCAAGCCTGAGGGCAGAAGGCAGAAGTAAGGACTACAGCTGACCATGCAATCACGTCCTTAGTTGCCAAGGGTTTAATTGTGTCATAGCACGTTGGGTACGTTTGTGTCCAAAGACTCTTGACTTCAATACACTATGGATCTTTATAAAAGTTAATTATCCTTGTAAAAGATATGGAGTGAGGCTAGTCTAATGTTAAGCCACCTAACATTTATGGAAATCTGTAAAAGCATGGGCACCCGAAAAATGAACTATTTTCTCATTTTCTAACAGAACTTCAATAATAGTGTGATTCAGTCGGGCCTTGGAAAAGTAACAAACAGCTTCATCCAAGCAAAAATCTAGTGGGAAGCTTCAGAGTGAACCTTCTGGTGAAGCTGAGATCAGCAATTATATCTGAGTGTCATAATACCAGCTGCTGAAATTATGATGAGGGAAAGATGAAAACTAACAGGACTGCCTGAAGGACCAAGAATAATGCAAATGTGGCATTAGAACATCTGTGGAGATAAAGCATCTGAAGCATGCAAACAACTATCTAGTTTGCTAGAAAAGCAAAAAAATCTTTCTATATAACTAAAATAAGTGACCCAGCAGGAATATGCTCCTGTTTTCTCTAAGTATGTTTCATCTCCAGGGAATGCTTCACTAAATCTGTATAAACTTTCCCCTTGCTACTGATAACGAAATTTCCTTTAGTTATCTGGAATTCATCTAGTCAGTTCTCAAAACCATAACGTATTTATTTTTCTAAGGCATCCAATAGTAAGAAATAACTGTGCATCTGTACACAACTCAGCTTCACTGATGCAGAAAAGAAGTAGATAAGCTCAACTAAATCAGCAGGGAATTCTTGCATTCCTCTACAGTGAATGTAGAGAGGCAGCAGAATAAACACTTAAAAGTTAAACAAAGTCCCTAAGCATTTAAATAGCTCAAAGTGAATCCTTCTCTTAAGATGAGAATAAAAACAAACAAATGTTTAGTAATTGCTCTTAGCAAGACATCTTAAGCCAACACGATAAAGCAATTTTAAACCAGAAGAGTTTAACAAATCCCAAATCAGCAGGTTCTCCCCTCACAAGATGTGTTTTCTGTTTATGGGTAACTTTTTATTTCCTCTTTGCATGCACAGAGCTTAGAACCATAGAATATTTCTTGTTGGAAGAGATCTTTAAAGGTCGTCTAGTCCAACCTCCCCTGCAATGAGCAAGGACATCTTCACCCAGATCATGTTGTTCAGTGCTTAACTCCCTGCAACTTGCTTGCATTGCGACAAACCTCTTTTCGACTTGATTCCCCCAACTTCTTGTCACAGCCCTCGTTTCCTTTTGTAACTTCTAGATCTACACACATATAAACATGCATTGGTAAACACATACATATTAGTATTTCCCCCTCCCCTAGTTTTCCAATATTCCTTAGGAGCTGTGAATGACATTTCCAGCAAATGAATCCCTATTATATTCAACTATGTCTTCATACTGCCCTGTAATCTCAGAAAATCTCAGAAATAAGAAAATCACTAGACAGAAAACTTTCAGGTTAAAAATACACAGCTAAAGCTACCTTTGCTTTGTTCATTAGCTATTCAACAGACCTGTATATGTATAAAACCACATTATTAATTTATACCTTCCCAGTGCTTTACAGCATTCTATAGGCAGAGCGAGCAGTTTACATGTGGCATGGCATGGCGTGTAGGGGGAACAGCCACACCACATCTTCTTGACTTCAGCCTGCTGATGGGTTTTAGTTCAATAAATTCTGGACGGCCATTAAAGTAGGGAAAAGATCAGTCCTATAAATGGAATGAGCAAGTTCTTCTCATGTTCTGCAGAACCATTCAAATATGATGCAGTATCAGTGTCTGTAGTTCACTACAGCCCTGCTGTAGATGTGCAATAAAATCTTGCTTTTGGGCACTAGTAAATTTGAAATTCTTTTTACCATAAATTCTGTGCCACTTGGATACTTTTGAATGTCAGCTATGGAGCCCTCAGTCACGCTTACTTGAGTGTGTCTAGCTATTTCAAGCTAGAATTTATATACATACTCATGTTTATAGATAAATATATATATACAAAAGAAACACTATGCAGTAGCATCATTTCTTGAATCACAAGTATGAGAAAGTGAATGAAAAGTTGTGGTTTTAATACCGAGCAGCTGCAGTGTTTTCATATTAAGAGGCATGTCCACCACGACAGTGTCTCAGGAGAAGGGAAGAAATACATAATTTGTTCTAGCTGGCTTTTCCTAATTCCATTTACTAGGATTTAATTGAATGAGTGCAGAAAAGCTATCCAAAAGCCATATACATGACAACAGTTTATTCCGTGTAAGAAACTTCAGAAATATGTCTCAAGGTTTCTGTATGTATATTGCCTCTCCTATTCAATTCTAATGGTAGTTGTTAAACTGATTTTGACCACCAAAGATTTGACCAGCATATAGAGCCACTGCTTACACATACAGGGATTCCTACACGTGAGACATCACAATTTAGTTAGACCTCATAGTCAGTACATATTAGCATCAGTCTCTGGAGCAGCTGGAGTAGAATTTACCACATAGGTGAGACACTTGCTGCCATGGACACTCAGGACTAATTCCTTGGACTTTGAATTTCACATCGTTTTGCTAAGACACTGATGTATTTATGCAAGTACTTTGAAGAATATGCCAACCTTGTCAGATCATGTGGCAACTGAGAGAGAACATGGAAACTATTTTCCACATTTCAGAAATGCACAGATACAAGTTATTGACTTAATTTACGACCAATGGCTCTTCCATAAGGTTATTTGAAAGGCACTCTGATATTTTACAAAATTATCCATCAATCAGGGCTATACATGCATCATTTATTAAAACTTAACTTTTCCTGGATAATTTATTGGTCTTTTCACTTCATTTTTAATCTGTCTTTCCTTAGAAGAAATCTGGAGAGTATCAAGGTGAGGTACTAACAAAACAACAGAAAAAAACCCACCCAGAGTTAACTTTCAGATATGGCCACTGCACTGACACTGCTAAACAGAGAGTCTGAAAGGCCACCTGCTGCAACCTTTTACGAATATTCAACCTTGACCTTTCTGCATCCTTTGATTTTGTGGCTTAACTGAAAGACTTGATACATACAGGGATCTTTCAAATACCAGCCTGAATGCTATTTTTTATTTTATATATACAAATATATATATATATATATATATATATATAAATTGTTTATAGTAGTTGCACTTCAATAGCAAATCAGAGATGAATCCATTCCCAGAAGAGAGCCTCTGGAGTTTTCTCTGCATCGGGCTCTGTTCCACTGTCAGGGATATCGTTGTGAGCAAGGAATGAATTTCACTCCTCAGACAGTTTCCAACTAATCTCATTTCTGTCAGCCTCTCTGAAAGATGGAAGACACTGGATGGATGTGTCAGACAGATGAATTTGAAATAAACCATAAGGAAGATAGATGGTATTAACCGGGTCTCTTCTGCTGAAGGCTGATGCTTCAGCTATGTACTGATAGAAATTCTTGTCAGCACAGATGGTTTGTTTTGACCACACTAAGTCATTTAAAAGTTATAATAATAACAGAAATGGGGTTATTTTGTGGTAGCAGCCAGTTTTCAAGGGAAGTTAAAAGCACGTGGGCACTGAGAAAGTTATAACTGATACTAAGCAGGCAACAAAACTCAGCAATCTGCTGCGTAGGTGATACTGCAAGACACATGAAAGTTTGCCTGAAAAAATCCACCACATCAGTTGACGAGCTGCAATCCAGGGGTATCATGTTTTAAATTTGCCCTGAGGTGGGAAAACTCAATGCAAACAATTTCCTTGTATTTGTCAACATTCATCTTTAAATGTATATGATAACTGGAAGCCTAAAAAAAAAATAAAACCAGGGTGCAGTGCACATGTTTTCACCACAGCTCTGGCAAAAGGAGTGTTTCCTTGTCCCAGGCAGAGGACAGTGGGCACTTTCTTTCAGTCCGACATTGCTTCACTTGCTGTGGAGTTCCACATCAGATCCTTACTCCAGCAAGAGCAGACGAGGAGGCAGCTGGGGTGGCAGATGTCACCTAACATGTCCTTGAGGAGCTGACGTGCAGGTACACACTCTGCTCTGTCCCCTCATGGGGTGGAGGGAAACTGCCAAGAGATCTTGTTGCCTCTGCTGACGTGATATGAGAAATTTTTAAGCTGTTTTTGTTTTGTTTGGTTTTGTTTTCTTTTTCCTCTGTTAAAATCTGCCTGTGGCCTTATTTACTAATGCTAGTTACTCTGGATAAATGCCCAGCAAGGACTGATTCACACCAGTTCATCTGAGGGGGTAAAGAGGCCAGACCATCGGTAGCTCTGTCTTTCTGTTGCTGTGTTTTTCAAATATTTTGTGATGTTACACTGCTGGTACAGGACCCTGGGGACTGTCATGGGAAGTTACTGGGGCACATACATTTTTGTAATCCTTTTCTAGGTGCAGTTTACAAAGTGGAGATGAGGACGGGGCTAAGGGAACAGGCTCAGCAGCCGAAACTCACTTGGAGGCCTTCACACAAGGAGAGACAAATCCTGCATTAAGAAGCTGACAGACAAACCAGGAGAGCACGTGGTACTTGGCCTCTGCTCTTGGGCAGGATGGAACAAGAACGGGAGAAGGTAACTAAAACACTTCAACAAACCTTTCCTGCTTCATGGGCAGCCTCCTGAAACAGCTGCTGCCTTTGCCTTCATCCATACTTCTCAAGAGTCAAAATAAAACGCATAGCAACAGGAAAAGAAATCTGCAATAACCTTTCAAATCCCCAGGAGCAGAAGTACGCAAGAACGCTTTATTACGCCTTATAATTTTTATGAAACTTGAAATGTCTGCGTAGCCTGCAACAGATCATTTACCTCACAAAAATTTCAAATCCCTTTAAAGCTGAAGACATTAATGAAACTGTGAACCAGAAAACCATTTCTATTGATTTTTGTTTCCCCGGTCTGCTGTTCCTGTAAACATGCTTCTCATTCAAAAGACTTATTTTTAACCCATGCATTGCACCACCATCTGAATGTTACGGGGAGGAGAAAGCGATAGGACATGGAATAGAGCAGGGGAGGAAGCAGCAGCCTGGGAAGAGCAAAAGAGGAGACAGGGAAATCTCATGTGGTGGTTATACGCTTGCATTTTTCAGAACAGGAGGCATGTTAGTTTGCTAATATAACTTCATCCCTGCTTTAAGTTCCCTGGGGAAGATGGTAACTGCTGAGAGTAGCCAGTGAGACATGGCAGCACCACCGGTCACATGCAACATAGGAGCACACAGCAACATCAAACGTGACTTCTCACTGACCTGCAAAGTCCCCAGCCTCTGGAGGGGAGGATGAGGAGGCTTTCCAAGGCCCCCACTGGCCAACAGAGTGTTAGGGCAGGTTACAGGCTCCGCTAGTTGGAGGCAGTAGGTCCTTCCAACAACCTCCGCTCGTTGGAGGTTAGGGCAGGTTACAGGCTCCACTACCACCATACTTGGAGAAGATGTCAGATAGGGAAACGGGAGCTAAATGGCTAGGGGAGAGACTAATTAGCTCTGCCACTGTAAGAGGCCCAGAGGACTGCACATTCCCTTCCTGACAGATGTAACGTCATCCCCTGATGCTTCCCTTTGGTAACCTGGAGCAGGGCAAAAGATAGATGCTTATCATAGAGAGAGCTGGAGGCAATATCTTCAGCTGTGCTCCAGCCCTGTGCCCACCATGGCCCAGGATGGACCATCTCTCTGAGGGCTGCTGCAAGACAGGACAAAAATGAGTTGGAAAACAGCAGTATAGCAAACACAGAAGCCTGTAACTTGCTTTAAGATGTTTTGATATCCCCTATGAATCCTGTAGCTTATGCGTAGGATCTACCCCGTTGTAAAACTAAGAAGGTGCAATGTATTTTTAGAACATTACTGCTGGTCTGTAAACCATTTATCTATATTACCTAGGACAATTGTCATGGGTTGGGTGGCCCCAGGTTCCTCAACAGTTAAGCAATCTGTGTAATCAAGTCAGGATTTAAAATCTTTTTAAAATATCATATTAAAAAAACCCACAAACACATAGCACAGATTTCAAGCATGCACTTACACACAAAAAAGTCAACTTCAGCTTCTCTGTAACACAGTAATTCCTTGCCCAGCACCTACACAAGGACAGCAAAGGTAGTATTTCTAAGCCTCTCCCTTTTTTATGATCATTATACAACAAGGTAATTAAGGTCAGCTGAGGTCATCGTTCTTTAACTGAGTTCCCAGCCCTGACAACAGAAACCTTTGTCTGATCTTTGGTTCACAGAAAGGTTTTAACTTTGTTTCACCACTACTACTATAAAATTCCTCTAATGTGTGTTGGCTGTTCATTCTTCTTAACCTTTGGAGACTGTAATGTTGTTCCTTCACAAGGCTGAACTCTAAGACTCCCAAGAAAGCAGGTATATGGTACAAAGTAGTTCAAATAACTCTGGATTAGTATTTAAATACAAGACCTGCACATACCACTTGCAAGCTTAGTCTTAGCTATATTTTTCCTGCTATTTGACTGCTGAATTCCACTACCATAAAAGTTTTCTTGAAGGCCTAGATTATCTGAAGCTGCAGAGCAAACAGAATTGAAAAAAGGAGGGACAAAATACTTCAAGGAGAACAGCATGCTAACCTTCTAGGACAAGTCTAGTCAAGTATAGTGAATCACAGAGAGAGAAATCACAGCTGTGCTTGAAACCGCCATCACCGACTTACTTTCCTTTACAAGCGTCTGGGTAACAATATCAACAGATGTGGAATTTTGGGTTTCGGTTACCAGCATGACTAAAGTCAATAAATCAGTGCAGTAAAGTAGGTCACAGAGTTACCACCTTACCTGCTGCTCCCAGAGCCACAACAGGCTTGCTCTCTTTTGCTTTGATTTCATATGTTAGTTTGGCACTTTCAACTATTTCATTATTTCAAATAACTCTCCAACATTCTACATGGAGTTTATTTCTCCAACTTGTTCATTTTAGTCAGTGGATTCAGGTGCATTACAAACCTTTCCTGGTTTTACACTGATAAGCAGAAGACCCTTAATTAAAATGCCAGTTAAAACGGTAGCACAATTACAGGGACCATTTTCTCGCAGCACTGGGCATTCACAGCTGAAGGTAATGATAAAATTTCTGCAAAAAATGTTCTTTATTTTGAACTACTATCAGCCAGCAAAGTACTTGAAATGCATAAATTAGGCTCTCCCAGAAAATAATATTCTGGACAAATAGTTATTCTAGTGGCAACTAGAATTTTGAGTGCATGTGTTCCTTCCCCATTTTGTGGAATTTAATAAAAATGCCACCACAGATAATAGGCCATAAATAGAACTTAGATTTTTCTACTCAGCTGGCATTGCCTCATCTAATACAAACTATTTGTGTCAAAATAGGATCTTACGTAATTTTCAGTTGGCATTTAAATAACCTACCAAGTAATAATGATGCAGAAGAAATGCTGATATAGACTGTAAATTAAGAACTGTTTATTACTTTGTACCTGTGTGCTTGTTTACAATACTTCTGCAATCCTAGTTGGTCTTTAACCACCGCAGTGATAAATCCAGTGCATCATAGTGCAATGGCCAACTGAACTAACAACTTCTGACACTCTAGCTGTGTTCCTAGTTAAGAAGTGCATTGCAGAGGGCATTGTGCAACCCACATGAATGCTGCTGGATTCTGGCAGACCTGCTGCCAGTCACACCTCCCAGAGTATTTTGTAGCAACCCCAGGTTCCAGCAGCCCGTGTACAAGATGCCTGAGGTCTGTCCTGAGTGTAGCTGAAACCCGGAGTGCACCAGCCCATCAGCTGCTAACCCTGGCATGGTCCCCTGTGCTGCTGCTCATGCTCACAACAAACCTTCCTCTGCTGCCTTCAAAGCTGCACAGGTACCATCACGCTCCCCAGATATTGCTGTTACCCATCAGCACCACAAATTCATCTTGAACGAGCAAGCTCAGGCTAGAACTTGGGCCCTTGTCCATGCACAGTGTTGCTTTTTTTTATTTTGGGTACGCACAACTTATTATCTTTCCAGTTCACCAACAGAATTCTTTAATTTGTGACCATATCATTGTAGCTTCTTGTATTGTGAATTAAAATAATGCTAATGATAAAAATGTCACATTTCTCTCAGTGCTGACGGTAAAAATCTGTGTTGGCACTCACTGACTGAAAATATACAAATAAATAGATAAACATTGAAACAAAATTTCTAAAGCCATCTAGGAATTTACCTAAGCCAGGCAGTGCTGGAACTGTGGAGAATCTGGCACTTAGATTTGCAGTCAGACATTAGGGACCATGTTGCCCTGGCCTTCAGCATCAGTAAAGCAGTCTATTGAGTCGGAGTTGCAGAAAGCTAACTTGAAAATGAACTTGATGGTAACCTACTAATTAACAAAAAACACAACACTATGGTGTGCAGCTACAGCTTCGGTACTATTGCCACCTACAGGTATTCTTCTCTTCCTTCATTACAAAAAGTAAGGTAGTAAACATGCTGTCCTGGCACTGTAGTCTGGTAAATTCAATTGTTACCATGTAGTTCACTGAAGATGTAACATCATCAGCTCTCTGGGTACAAGCTACAACTGAACATCTACTGTAAGATTCAGTGAACTGGTACTCACTTGAATGAGGAAAAATGTTAAAAATCAGTGGCAGAAAGGCTAAAAATATAAAAATAAAATAGTTAGAGAAAAAAAGACTTGCTGTATATGATCAGACTATCTTAGTAGCTAAATAGCTTCTGTAGATGGTAAAACCCTGTAGAGGACACACGTGATGGCACAGCCCGGGCACTGAAGCGTGCCAGCATTCAGGTTCATCTCGGGCAGCCAAAATCCTATAGCCAAAGCAAGCTTGGGTCTCTGCTGAATGAGGAATTAGCGGCTTTGGTAACCCCCAGCTGCAGCTGAGAACACAAACTGCACAGCAAGGATGTGGTTGTCTGTCTTTGATGCCTTGTCTACGAGAGGGAGCAGCAGCCTTCATCTTTTTAAGGTAACATATGCTTGTGCAAGGCAGAGTACCTTCTGAGCAACCTCTCTAAACTTATGTTTTTCTCTTGATTTGGAAATATATATATATATTTTTTAAAAAGGTAGTTTATCCATAATTTATAGTGGTGACTATAATACTTGTTGCTCAGACTGATCGTGACCTATGGCCTATGAATAAGTCAATAGCAAAGGTTTCTAAATGAAGTATTTAAGCTTATTTGAATTCCTATTTCAGTTACTCGCACTGTAATTTCCAGATATGCTTGAGTATCCAGAAATGTCACTGGAAAATAACAGAAGCTGCGAGTGCTAGCCATTCTGAGAAAAAGCTGAAGAAACCAAAATATTAGCAAAAGAGTATAGTCAGAACAATAAAATAAACTGCCTTTGGCACATTCTGATCTTACCATCAAGCACAGCAGTGAAAAAGTATTGAGAGCACTGAGACACCAAGGCATGTGAGGACCTGGTACACAAGATCCTAGAAGACTAAAAGATATAAGCAATCTTTTTTGAGAAAGCCACTTGCAAAAATGTTTTCTACTGAAAACAAGGATCTGATTTTAATAGTGCTTCTCAGTTTTACACACATGGATGGGTGCGAGCACTGGCAGAGATGAGTGTTGCTGTCTGCAAAGGTGAACAGCCAGCACAGCCACAGATTCATCTTCTCTATTGCTGCCCCACACCTTATTAATATTCCATATATTCACAACATTACCGGCAGAGCTAAATCACTGTGACTAACACTTCAGCTATAACTGAGGCTTGTAATTATTTCAGAGTCAGAAAGACACAATATATCCACTCTGAAAACAAAATTATTTAGCATATGCATGTATACAGAATACAAATGATGTTGATATAACTTGGTCTTTCATATTAATGAATCATTTCAATCCAAGTGCAGATATTTCTTTTGGCATGCCTTTTGTCGTGTTTATGTGCATAAAAACTTATGAGTTGATAAATGAAACGCAAGCACCACTTAAATACTACACACCAGATAAAGCCAATTGATGTGAAGCTACCATGAAATAAGGTATAAAATGGGTATGTATTACTACACTGGACATTTCCAAAGCCTTATCCATCCAGGAGAAGCAGGTTCACACTATAGAAACTACAGAAATTTCTTCTTGCTCGAAGTACCTTGTTTTCAATGTTCTACTTTTAAGGTAAATGGCTAAGTTTGAACTTTACCAGTCTTAGGCCCCTTCATTAGATTTCAAAGAGGTAGTGAAAAGACTATTTCCTTTCCTTCATTTTCTCACACTTTCACTCGACAACATTTTAAGTTCTGACAACACAATTGAGTTCTAGCTGTGTCTCCTCTTTGTATGGAGTCCTTTCCACAGCAAAACAAAAAACAGGCTGTTTTTCAACAGTAGAATTAGATGGGAAAAAAACACAACAGGAAAAAATTATATATGCAAGCATCATCCTTGAAACAATTACCTCTGTTTTTGTAATTAACTACATTTCAACCTGATGATATCTAATTAATCACAAATTTCAACTGAGTGGTCAGGAAATGTATCCAAGCACAGAACATGCAGCATTTGAACAGACATGAGCAGCATGAAAAACACCCGTCTGAAATCAGAAGATGCTCACAAACCACCATGAATCTCCCAGCTGGGCTGGTACCCCAGCTAACGAGGGGGCAGTGTTGTAGCCAAAACAGGCATTTGCCATTTTATCCCTGGAAAATAACACTCATTTGAGAAATGACGGTGCATCTTTCTGCCCTAATATGAAGCCACTGACCAAGAAATCTGCTCTGTGTTAGCAGAGATGCAGCTCGCACCCTCTGCCCAAGATGACGGCGAAGGAGACTGTGGAGCCAAAGAGAGCGAGGGATGGGGGAGAGCAGGGCTGGGAGCTGATGGCTGCTATGCTGACAATGCCACCACTTTGGTAGCTCAAAGAAGATGGCACAGAGAGTCAGCAAAGGCCTGGTGTTTCAAAAAAAAGTGAAAAAGACCCTTTGGCGTGCTGTCTTAGAGGTCAAGGAAGAAACTGAGACTTGTATCCAATTGACTGGGAGCCTTAAATTTCTCCCATGCAGGATCTGACAAAGATTAGTTTTGGCTTTGATATCAATATGAGAAACAGATGAGAAACAACCGAGGTATCTTCACAGGCTAAATAATCCAGGCAAATAAACCCACATTGTTCAAGCAAGAATGTCTCCAATGGTGTTTAGAGGTTTAGGCTAGTACAGTGACTCCTTTTGCTCTCATATACTTAGGAGATTCTGGTGTTTTATTTTAAGGGAAAGAACAAGGTTTTTATACAAAGAAGTAATATATTCTTAAACACACTAGGAGAACTCTTATTTTACTTAAAAACACAAGAGTCCTGCCTTTGTTATGCTTTCGCTCATCTTCCCTGGTACTGTAATAGGGATGTTTCTTATCTTTCATGCAGATAAAATCTTACCAACGTGGTCTGTGTCATGAAAGGAAAGTAGAAGTGCTGTTAAAATTTGCACTTAAATATAACACAGTTTCACTTCCATGTTTGTCCAAAAATGTAAAGCATTTAACCTTTAAAATAAAACCCTTTAAAATATAAATATGAACCAGAAACAGTACATTCACTTGGACTGTGCACTGTTTTTCATTCGAGAATATTTTTTACAGATAGTGTCTGAGTTTTATGAATTTTTAAATGGAATTACAGTATTTTATATACAACACTGAAAAGTCGAAGTGATTCAGCAGCTTCAGTCTTACCATCAAAGTAACTTAAGGGCTAGATTCTTGAAACTACTCAAGTACAAAACTCTCTCAGAGTTGATCTGTTTAATTCATTGGGAATTAAAGCTCTTTAAAGCTCTGACTCATTAGTTTATACAGATGAGCTTAGGAAAGCTTAGAAGAATTTTCTGTCCCAACAATCTGCCCATTTTAGATGTCTCCCTCCCTCCTTACAGAACGAGCTTAGCTTCTGGTGAAGTAGATGCTGTACGACTCTGGCATATTAAACTGACATCAATTTTGGTCTTTCCCAGTGCATTCAGCTGTGATTTAAGCAGGTCTGCAACTGCTTTATGATTAGCCGAGCAATCCCAGCAGCAGAAATCTTTGAAGAGGAGTAGAGTAAAAAGTTTGGGGCCAGAACCACTGCAGCAGACTTAGCATAAGCTGTCCCTATTTGTGAGCCAAAATCTTTGAGCACTCAAATGGGAACCTGAGTTCAATTGCAATTAATAGACTCTTCCTAGTATCTATGTCTTTTTTTAAAGATGAGAATTAAGAACAGTTGTAAAAGAAAGAAAAAAATAATTTGTATCTTGTTGGCAAATACAGACATGACCTGTACTTTTAATTCACCGTTGTTTGTTTTACAGCAGGTCATTATTCTCATTAATTGCTAAGCTGCTGGCAGATTCCTTGACATTTTGGATGAAAGATCAATCTGGATTTAATAAAGTGATCAAGAGGAAAGATGTTATAACTCTTTTTCTTAAAAGTCTGCCAAATTAACGGCATAGTGCAGACTGACATCATGAAAGGCAGTAGCTCGTTGATACAGTAGTCCATTTTTTAATCAGGGTGACATAATACAGCTATTGTCTGGCATGACCTATAATTACATAATATGCATGTGACCACATTTCATTACAAATCCAACCCTGTCCTTTCCCGATTCCTGCTCATTAGAAGTCCAAAGTGGGCAAGGCAGGCAGGAGGGGGTGAGAGGATTTACAGAGGTACGTTTTCACCTGTGGAAGTTCTTTTGCTGGATTTACATGTATATCTAGCAGGACTAACTACAATACGAGGATATTTACGTCCAGGGGGTTCTAGCTTTCCATTCATCATCATTCAGAACCACTAAGAAAATTGAGTAGCATCAGATCTGAACATACAAGTTTTTAACTCTTTGTTTTCCACTAACTGTGAAGTTTTCTTTCCTTTCACTCTCACTCTGACACATGTGCACCATTCCCACTTCCACATTAATACAAACTTCGCACTGCTAAATAAATTACACATTTAGCTTCAGGCATATCTCATTGATTCCTTTCTATTTTCCTGGCCCAAACCCAATTCTGATGGCGCAGCAAGCATGCTCCTTTCTGTAGCTTGGAGCACAAGAGCTTCCTTGGCTGGGGTTAGTACTGTGTCCTCCACCTTTGCATTGCTGGCCCTGATGGAGCCATTTCCAGCCGTGCTCACTAGGAACAGCCTTTGACACGAGAGTAGAGCAAGGGGCTCAGACACACACCTCCATCTCTGCAATGAGACACGCTAACTGGTGTGTTTTAGAGTGACTAAGTGCAATTAGCTTTTCAAGCAACAATTATTATTTTTCTTTTAGGTAATTTATCTTGGAGAAATTAAAACAAACCTTGTTTACTCTAAAACATACAACCCATGGCAGAAACATCAGAGAGCAGACACTCAGGCTGAACTGAAAAAAAAACCATCTGGCAGAAGGATGAAAGAAATTATGACAACCTGCTCTGCGCCGGGCTTTGGGCAGGAAAATTTGGGGCAAGGGCTGTGTTGCTTTTGCAACTGACTGGAGCATGCTGTTAACTCAGTATAAAGCCTAATAAGAGTAAATAGAAAGGTTGATTTCAAAGAGCTCTGGGTCAAGCATCTGCTCTCTTGCTTAGAAGGCAAGCTCAGCCACAATACCTGAAAAGGTATAAATGAGAATACTCCATCCACCTGAAGTAGGAATCAAACTTGTAGAGACAGGACTTCAGCACAACATAACAAATTCTGAAGTGTGCAAGGAGCAGAAAATAGGAAACCATCAAAAACTACTTCCAAGATAATGTGTTCCCACTCAAAAGTTACTCAAAAAGTAAACGTTTGCTGAACTAGAGTAACTGGATTCCACCGTACCACAGAAGCATCATCAATCATATGTTGCCATACGTCACTGACTCCTTATAGAAAATGAAATTCAAAAATAAACGTAGCAGATCTGTAGTTTCTAAAGCCTAATGACGTTCAAGCCAGAGTGTATTAAATACTTAAAAATTTGGGAGCTAAAAAGGATTTTGTGAAAATGACTTCTAAAATTGTACAATTGAAGGTAGCAGCAAGATGCATTAGGATCTAGTAAGGCATGAAATTACCTCATAAAGGAAATAACTTTTGTGAAACATGGTAATAAACGTCACAGTGAAATTACAGATAATGATCGGCATTTTTTGTACTGCTTTCCACAGCCTCCTCTGACACTTGTTCTGAGTAAATGAATAACAAACTTGTCTCCAGCCCGTGAAACCAAGAAGAAAGAAAATCTTGTGTTATCCTAGTTCAATGCATCTTAGTATATGCAGAGACAAAGCACGTGCTTTTTAGGGGGATATGTGAACTGACAAAGCAGATACTGTCTTTGGAGAAAGGCTCTCTGCAGCTTTGTGATACCTGCAACAGGTGAGCTACTGTCTCTGCAGTCAATCTGTCATGTCCCTTTTCTACCAGTCCAAAAAGCTTCCTGCTAAGTGTGGTATATACCGATTTTTCAACCTACGCTCCTACTTACCGAGTAGGGATTTCACCCCTCAAATGCTTGAAATGGGAGAATTTCTCCATTAAACAAAATGGGGATTTAATGTGTTAACTATGTACACAGGTTTTCAGGATGAAGTCTAGAAACATCTGAGTGACTGAGACAGATGAGAGAGAATTCAATTCCCTGTCAAGAGCTAATAAGTGGATCAGATGAGAGAAAATGGCAAAGTTATGGCTGGAAAAAATTATTCTCTCTGTACAGGTTAGAATAAAAGCTTGATTTGGTTTCATTCAGGACAGTGGAGTTTTAATGGTTGGAAGTACAGTTAAATAATGCTAATTATCCATTTACAAGCACTCTACACCTGCAAAGAGCTCTTCAACAGTTAGATACAGGAGTTCTTCTACACAATATCCTTGTGTCATACACATTAGGCTCACTTTTTAGCAATGGAAATTGAGGTCTTTAGATGAGTTAAACCCAAATTACAGACAATTATCTTATTTGCAGATTGCTTACCAATAGGCATGTCATGAGTCACTGACAAAATTCAGCTGCAAGTCTTTTGAGTCTGTGACTTAGGCTCTTGTCTGGTAAAAAATCCCTCCCAGGGATTAGGAAAGGCAGAGATAAATTGACCAATTTTAGCTGATTTGCAGAAGGCTGGAGACTCACCAGAAGTCTCCAAAGCAGTCTTTTGCAAACAGTGCACTCATAAAGCCCCTCACTCAAATGTGTCCAGATTCCCACATAAATAAAGGGGTTTCCTGTACCTGAACTGCCACAAAAAAGGCCAATATGGATGTAAATCTGTGGGGAACTGAAATATTACCTCAACTAGTCCTACCTGATCCACTCTTCAGAAGCAGCCAAATGGCTGTCACCAGGGGTCCCACCACAGCTAAACTTGCTTTCAGCCTCTTCCAGGTCATTTCCTTAGGGATCTCAAAGCCACGGGCCTACTCGCCAGCTACTCCAGCTACTTCTTTGCCATATGCCTGGGGGTTGCTGGTACAAGAGGAAGACTTGCCACCTGAGCTACCCAGTGTCACCTGTGAAAGAAGGCTCTGAGGCATCTCTAAAGCACCGATCACCATGGCACACTTAGACATAAGTCATTCTAGTCATAAGTGGAATCAGCATTGCCAAAACCTCTGTTCTCACCAGTTTACCAAATGCCTGGGTTCTTTAAATTAGGTATGGGGACAGAGAGGAACAGTGTCCTTCACCTGAACATAGTATCCCAGTTTTTTCCAGGCTCTTCATTTGATGAAGACCATAGATGAGCATCTGCCATTCTAGCAAAATAACCAGCCTCAGGGAGGGCTGGCTTGCACTCCACATGAGCAAAACAAATGCACAAGGAGAAATTGCTAATTATTATCCCATTTTTCAAGAAAAAGTAACAGTTACACAAATGTCATTGGCTATACCTAATTTTGAGTAAAACTTAGAGAATACAGATTTTGCTAACTAAAGCTCAGAAAAGTCAAAGACCTGGCTTATAACTAGTGCTTTGGAGAATGCACTAGTTCATTCAAGACAGTTTGACATATCTAAAAATAATGCAGAAAAGATCATTTCTGAGATCCGCAGTACTTCAACAAAAGTTAGGTCCTATTCTCCTTACCAGCCTTGGTAGCCCGTGCCTACGATGGACTAAGGTATGAGAACAGATAACTTTGCCAGTCACTTTCAGAACAATCCATGTGAGTTACAACATCAAAAAAAAAACCAAACCAGCGGTTACCTGTATGAAGTTTGGTATGGGCTTCCTGGTTTTACCCAAAGACACCTCATTATTTTGAGAAAAAACTGGTTTCCTTCAGCCTGTTAGATCTCCCATTGTTTTGTCCAGTTCTCCCATTTTCCCTCTGAATTTCTTTAGTCTTCTGAAATTAGATTACCTTCTCTAAGCATTCAGAATGGGATCAGTAAGAAGGTACAGACTATTCACCACTTAAAATTTCCTCTGAGCATATACTAAATACCATACCTACTGCAAATCTCAGCACAGGTCCAGATCTTCTCAGTTCATTGGTAATACTAAAACTCTCATAGCTCTACACCTCTGGTAGGTTTAAAAAAAAAAAAAAAAAAAAAATCCAAATTTAATCTTCCCTCTTTAAAACCAAGTGTGATGTCACTGTCAAGTTATTGGTATTTGGCCCAGCAAGCACCTCTAGCTTTAGTCTTCTGCAAAATGCCTTTGAATAGTCACAGATGACCAACCCAGGTGTAAAACCTTCAGGTGATCTTAAAGGAGTGCCAGGGTTCTGAGAGAAACAGCACTCTCTGCATCCTTAAAAAAATACTTGATGTAAATCTAGAAGTTATATGAAAAAAAAAAAAAAAAAAAAAAAGGCAATTTCTTGCACGTCTGAGCAGACACATCTGCCAGAACACAAGCAGGAGAAGACAATGACCCACCTCTTCTTCTCAAGCCCTCTTTGCATGCTGAGTGCGGTTTGTGCCTCTTCTCCTTGACATCCTTCCCTTCAGCAAACTCACTTCTATAAGCACCATGCAGTAGCTGGCTGTCACAGAGCACCGATGGAGAGTCGTAGGAACAGCATAAACACAGTGCACAACCCAGAGAGCCGATACGAAGCAAAAGTGTCATTGAGGGTGGGGAAATCAAGCTTTCTGTACAGTCAACACATCTCACTCTAAATGCTCATTTCTCAACTTCCACCAATTCCGGAACAAAGCTTGTTGGACTCCACATGCCTGGACGACCAAAGAGCACATGCTCACCATAACCAAAATGCCTAAACTACCAGGTACTTGGTTGTTGGCGTTTTGCTTTTTAAGGCATGTCACCAAGTCTTAGCCTGGCTGATGGAAAAAGAGTATATTTGAGTTCTGCATGCAAAGTTGACACTTTTCACTTGCACACTTCCAAAAAAAGGAAGTGAGACTGTAACACAAATACTGAAACGAAACTGTTTGATCACACACTTGCTCTTTTGGCCACTGCCTTCACATTTCCCACAGAATGGGAGCACACCGCAGAGCATTAGACTACAGAGAAGCAATTTGGCAGTGAGTCAGGCTCAGTAACTCATAAAGTAATACTCTCTCGTTCCTCAAGGACTGGATCTAGACTGTAGTTTATCACCAAAGGCTGTAGCAGAGTTCTTGCACATAATTACATTGCTGAGTTTCCAACATATGTCATTCCTCATCCTTAGTCTAATGGCTTTTCAGCAGAACATAACTAGGTCCCAAAATGTGTGTCATTCAGATCATGCACAGATCTTCCTTCGGATAAAATAATCAGGTTTTTAAAATCAGAGAAGTACATTCACAATTTATTTAAATCATGTTAGGAAATACCAATTTCACATGTGATGCAAACATGGGAATTCAGAAAGATAACAACTTTCTACTTTATTTCTGTGAAACACATTATAAGAGTAATTTATCACTTGACATTTTCTCCAGTGATTCTCCATTTTGGTTATTGTGTAAGAATTATATAAGGTTAAGAGCATCCCTTTGTTTTTAATTCCTTACTGGAGGCAGCTAAAAAATCTCGAGAGGGTCAGAATGTGCAACTGCAAACCACGATTGCTTGTTTTAGGATTTATTCTTGTGCCCTGGTAGCTCAGACTGCAGTCACTTGGAAAATTAGCTCTGAATGCCATCAGGAGCTCTGCCTTGTAAACACTCTTTTCCTAATGTTGCACAGTTCTCGATGAAGAACTAGTAAATCCCTACGCACTACCAGAGAAGAAATTCAGATATTACTTTATTTTTTTTTTCTTCAAGGGCAGATAAACACTCTAACCATGACCTTCACTCAGACCATGACCTTCCCTACACCAAGAGTAAGAATTCTCATGGCACACAACTCAGAAGAAGTATGTGAAGACCTACTGTCTCCACAGTACAGCTGCACATGGGCCAAGTAATCAATTTTTGACAGGGATTCAGTACAGTTGAGAAGGAGGTACATTGCTCAACTCCTCATCCATACACAGCTAGCCAACATAGAGGATACGGGCAAGCAGTAGCTGGGATCCCACACAATCCTTCCAAGGGGACCACGTTTGTGGTGCTTGTCTCCTTAGTGTCATCTACTTGTCAGCCACTCCTGACTTGTGTCCTTGTGGGTTCTTGGGTCAGGAGACCTTCATCCCTTGACAAACTTTGATCCCTTGACATCACTGGAAGAAGTGTGCAAGCCCTCCTGCAGGTTCTCTCACGCAGCACCGAGGGAGGGCTCTATTGTCCTCCTGCAGCCCTGCAAACTCTCATGACATTTCCTGACATTGAAGAGTTTCTCAAAGCTCCCAGTCCCAGAATGATATAACTAAGTGAAAGTCTCAGCTTTCATTTTTTTTAATAGTGTAAATTTGTGATTACAAAGAAAAGCTAAAAATCTGTCAAGAGTGTCACCTGACAACTCATAAAACAGATGGCAAAGAGAAGAAAGTCACTATTTACTTATTACTTTTACACTGTTCATCTTACTACTTTGGAAGGTCTGACTCACAGCTGCTAAGTACAAAAGTTGGCAGAGGGGACGTAATACATCTAAATGCTGCCTCAAAGAAATTGTACATCCTGCCCCCAAACTTTGATGTAGCTAAAATTAATGAATATTGTGGAGTGTCTTGGCAGAAACAACTCACTCAAGTCAGAAACTCCAATGAAGCCAGGAACTGGACTCCATCTGCAGCCACCCAGAGCCACCATTGCCTCAGCACTCAATGAAAACGAACAACAGATGATGCCTTTCAAAAGCAAACCTACTTGATTGCTTTCGTATTTTCTCACTCTGATTTTGTGAAAAATAAATCACTGAAGCTGATGAAAACTGAGCCATTGGCAAGGCCAAGCCCTAAGAGGCAATTAGTCCCAGACATTATTGCAACTGCTTGTATGGTTCCCCAGCATACCCCTGCCCCCAGCAATCGGGTAGTAACAACTTGAATAAAAATGTATTTAGAAAATTCATTAGTAACAGTCCAAGTTAATTGTGGCATTAGTACCGCTAAATGTTAAGCTTCTAATTAAAAATGTCATATCTAACTAGGTCCTTGAAATATCTTTAAATAATATGCATGTGTTTGGGGTATCTGTCAGAGACACGTTGTTTTCATTTCTGTTGCTCTTCAGTTGATACACAAACTGCCTCATTCAAGGCCATTTAAATGGTAATAAGCTTGTTTTAGTAACACCAAAAGGGACACTAAAAAACACTTTTATCAAAGGTGGAAATGGTTTCTTGCATATTTAGGAAAATAACTTATTTAAGATGTTGTAAACCACAGTTCTATTATAAAATAAGTCTAAAGGGATTCATCCACAAGATGCACCTGTCTGGGAAATAGCATCCATTTCTTCCATTCCCTCTGGGGTTAGCAGGTGGAAAGGGATGTATAGTGTGCCCTACTTCATTTAACCCAAATTTCATTTGGAGTTAAATGGAGTACCCCCAGTGAGTACTCCTCAATTTCTACTTCACAAATCTCCTGTTTTAACTGATAATAATCAACCTTTCTAATGAAACAGAGAGTCTGACAGATGCACATACTTCTCCAGAAAATCCAAAATTCACAGAAGCCTAAAAAAAAAATGTGAAGGAGCTAAAGAGCCACTGAGCTGCCTTGGGGATGAGCTAGCTAAACAGTCCTTGACAGATGTTTGTTGGCAGAGCTGTATGTATGCATCCCTCCTCCCCTCCCAAACTGGGGAAAGGCCAAAGGCTGTTGAACCTTGAACCGTGAAGCTCTGCAGAGAACGGCTTTGGTCAGAAATGCATGTGTGAGTGACAGCTCAGCATGAGAAGCCTGGAGAGATGGCTTGCATCAGAAGAAACCTCGAGCATGGCTGAACAAGTGCAGCAGGAGGTGACTGAAGCAGCCTTCAGAGCGAGCCTCGGGGAGTTAACCGCTGTCATCAGTGTTGGGGATGTGAGTGAGGACACCACCTTGGGTTACTGGCTGACTCCTCTGGCATTCAAGGAAATGGGATTTTGATGCAATTCGGTTTATAAGCAGTGTACAAAAGCACCTGATTCCACTGCATTTGGGTTGGTTTTTTTCCCCTCTCTGGACTAGCTGAAGTGCACAACCTTTACAGTGCAGCCAGTCTCACCTCTTGTAGAGGTGCCTCCTGCGCCAGCACATGCTTCAACACGCTGCTGTCACCCATCAATATCTGTGCAAACAGAGACCTGATGGATGGAGGAAATGAAGTTCACAGCCTCTATGTTTAGCTGTTGAATGGTCTGGATGAGATCAAGCACCTTGAAATCCTGTTAGGCTCACTTGGGCGATGTGAAATGTCAACGCTGTGCTGTGCACACCTGACCCGCAGGTATCCAGTAATGCAGCCAGGAGTGGTGGGCACCAGCTGGCAAAAAAAATGCTCACTAGAGGTTGGTGGATTTCCCACAGAATAATAGGCAGCCAAGGTATTTCCACTCAGCCTGAGGCACATCCTGCAGTCATCTCATGCAATTATATTCTGAAAATATAAAACTGAAAAGAAGTTTCCATCCTGCCCAATTTGATACACAGTTTCCTTGCTTTGCAAGGTTGATGCCCAAATCTGTTTATTTCTAGCTTTCCTGCAGGGTTTCTTTCAGTCCTAAAGACATTTCCCCTCCCTTCACAGACATCTCTCAGACATCCGCTATCTGTCCTGGTTCCCTGGGGATCAGCTGCCACCTCAAGTCTGCCCAGATGCACGGGACCTAGTCTGCAGGGTTAGGAAATGGCTTCAGACAGGGGAACAAGCAGGACTCGTGGACCCAAACAACGCCGCATGAGAACAACCCAGGAACAATAGTGTGGATTACAAATAAAAAATTTGGAATTAATGTTAGAACATACCTCTTCACAGTTGGAGGGGGGCAGGCAGACAGAAGAGATTAAGAAGGTCATTTTTGTGGAAACAAGTTATGAAATACACTCTATGCTGCATAATATTATACTTTCCCTTGATGCACTTAGCTATTATCATAACCAGACTTGGTGAGCTACCAGTGTGATCCAAATTGGTAACTCCTATTTGCTTTTAAGTAGTCTGTTTCTGCCTTCCCTCATAAGTAATGAAACAGAAAAGAAAAAATCCCAAGCAAACCAAACCCCAGAAATACCTGCAGACAGCACCGCTGCTATTTATTGACATGCTGCACGTGCCTCTGACTGTAATTCAATTATTTTAAAACAGACCAACCAGCCTAACAAATCAGCATCACATTGCCTCTTAAAAGAGTGTTGACCTGACAAAGTTCAAAAGCAAAATTTTTTGCTTACTGGTAACCACAAGACAGAGCTACCACACTGTCAGTGAATTCTATTCTCTGATTCTGTCATCATAAGGACTCCAAAAAAATGAAATTAGAGAAGAATTAAGCATTCTAAAATAGCTGTTCAGCATGAGGATTTATTTATGTAAAGAGGTTTCATATAGTTAAGAATAAATAAACACTCGCAGTCCAAAATATTGCAAAAGCTGGGTTCAGTGGCATAGTTCTGCTTCTGCCAAATTAAGCTACAATAAAGAATTTTCACTCTCCATTTCTGTACAGAAAGTCCCGTTACTTCCTATCATGTCACTGTATCCAGTCAGTCAAAACAAGCCTACTAAAAGTAACAAGTGTTAATGAGGCATTTTTCTAATCTAGCAATCAGCATGTTATTGAAGCCAGAAGATGTAAGGCTGTGCAAGGACGATGAGCAGCCTCACTGATAAACACCATCTCTGGGCCCCACCAGACTGTCCAGCTCCGGCTGCTGCGAGCCGTGCAGCAGGTCCAGCCACTTGGCTCTCTTGAAAAATAAATCAAATGTGCTTGAGCACCTTTACATTTATCTGTAGCAATGTGGCCTGAGATAGGCTTTCTCTTTCACCATGCAGATCCCAATCCACTTAGGGTTAACATCAGTATTTTAAAAACCTAATGAAAAGTCAAGAGCCTTCAGTAAGAAAGCAAAACATAGTATAATATGATTGAAGCAAGATGCTCTGTTTAAGTGTTGTGCATTTCTTAGTCCATAGTAGAGCAACTAAGAAGCAACTCAGAATATAATTCACTGCAAATATCTCTAACGTTGAAGTAACAGCAAATGGTAGCAAACGAATACAAATAAAATGAGTACCATAAATGAGCACATGCTGATTCTTTGCCTTTACCTAGGAGTCCAACAGGCCTTCAGCGGCCTCTGGGTACAACTGCTGCCTTGGGGTAAAAGGGGAAGGCATGTTCAGGATATTTTTCGCAAGCCTTTTTTACCTGCACTGAGAATGAACCAGCTCACTCTCCTCTGTCTTCCAGTCTTGACACAATACTGACAAACTTGCCCAGCTGCCCATTAGCCAAAAGCAATAGGAAGGAGATATGTGTGACACATCTTTTAATGAAGAAATCAAAAAGAAATGAAAACCCATTTAGAGAGAACTCATATGCACATGTATCACTCAACACTGTAAGGGAAGGGAAACAATTTCCCAGTTCGCTCCTCAGGATCTCTTCACAGATTAGTAGAGAGGCTGCTTGCAAGAGTCCCATCCATTTCTAATTCTCCACAGGAACATCAATAACCCCTCAGGAGGGACCGCATGAAAGGCAGATACACACATTGGAAACAACATATGGGTAATTGATCTCCGTGCATCATTAGGAAAGAGAGTATGAGTCAATGCAACTAGCAATACAAGTCTATCACAACCTGGCAGCTAGACAGATGGGCTCCTAGTGAGGAAATTAGAAGCAGCTGGAATTGTCTCCCTGCACTGTATTAATCCCCAAGCTGTATTTTGTCACGGAACAAAAGTTGACTGATTGGCAGTGCCCAGTATTCAAGTCTGGAGCATCCCAAAGGGATTCAGCAGCCTTCCATTTTCTAGGACACTCCAGGAGACTCTGATTCTCCCCATATACCATACCTTCCTGTGGGTTTCCAATGGCCAAGAAAGCCAAGAACTCAAAACACGAGATAAAATTACTTTGACTCCTCAAAGCAGAGCCACAGCAGGAATGGGGCAGGAGGGGTGTCTGCCCTATGCACCTTCTAGAATAGGGGGAAGGAGAAAAAAAACAGGAGAGGCTGGGTGAGCCAAGTGTGTGGCAGCCTCCTGAGAACAAAGGCCAGGAAGCCAGGAGCTAGAGCAAAGGACAGGGGGGCAGCGAGAGGAAGAAGGGAATTCACATGTGGTGCCCATGATGTCCTCCCAGTCCTCCTGTCCTCCCAAACACACACGTGCAAGGAGGGGCAGGGAAAGAGAGGCACCAACTGATAACCCCAACCAGCTACAACTCAAGTTGGGGATGAGATAGGATGAGGTACAGGAAAGCCCTGATGGCTGGCTGGGGTACACGACTTCCAGAAGCTTGGAAAGAAGCTGCTAGATTCAGCTCACGTAACACAAGCATGTTGTGCAGTGGGGCAAAAGGAGGAGCTATATTAATCACTGAGAAAGCTCGTTGAGGCCTAGAAATTTCACATGTATGCATTTAGAAACTAAATGCTAAAAATAACAGCTGATCTTCAGCAGTATTTCCTGGCAAGGTTAATAAAGATATATCTATTTCCCTAAAGAGAAGAGATATTTCCAGAATTAAAAAAAAATAATTTAAAAAAACCCCTACACTTCAATTTAGTTAGTAGCCAAATTTTTTAGGAGGATTTCTCTTCTGCTTTCCTATGGAAGGCAGAGTAACCAGAGAGAAGAAAACTGGTCTGAGAAATATTTTGGTCCCTTACTGAAGTGGGGCAGTTTTTCATTCCGGCGAACAACCACATTAGCATTTCATGTCCCCAACCAGCTACAACTCAAGTTGGGGATGAGATAGGATGAGGTACAGGAAAGCCCTGATGGCTGGCTGGGGTACACGACTTCCAGAAGCTTGGAAAGAAGCTGCTAGATTCAGCTCACGTAACACAAGCATGTTGTGCAGTGGGGCAAAAGGAGGAGCTATATTAATCACTGAGAAAGCTCGTTGAGGCCTAGAAATTTCACATGTATGCATTTAGAAACTAAATGCTAAAAATAACAGCTGATCTTCAGCAGTATTTCCTGGCAAGGTTAATAAAGATATATCTATTTCCCTAAAGAGAAGAGATATTTCCAGAATTAAAAAAAAATAATTTAAAAAAACCCCTACACTTCAATTTAGTTAGTAGCCAAATTTTTTAGGAGGATTTCTCTTCTGCTTTCCTATGGAAGGCAGAGTAACCAGAGAGAAGAAAACTGGTCTGAGAAATATTTTGGTCCCTTACTGAAGTGGGGCAGTTTTTCATTCCGGCGAACAACCACATTAGCTCTGCATGAGTGTCCACAGGATAGTTTTATCAGTGCTATTAATTTCTTGTATTTACCTAGAGAGGAGGCTCATGTTCACAGCCAGAGAAATGAGGCTGTGATGGCTGTAGCTGGAGGTGCTCAGGAGTGTCACAACGTTCAGCCACTCCAGTCATGAGGTCTTCTCTCTTCCGACAGCTGGACACAGAGCCTCTACAAAAGGGCTGAAACATCCTCTCTCCATCCGCAGAACTGACTCGTGTCTTCTGCAGGGAAAGCTGCTGGCAGCCCTCTGGATGGAGGGGTCATGGGCTTGGACCCACAGCTTGCCACATGCTGTCTGGTCATGGTATGCAGCAGTTTCAGCCCTGGTCAGCTGTATCTCAGGATGTATTTCTCTCACTTGAAATGTAAGTAAGGCTTAAAACACCACTATATAGAAATGCAGGTTTTGTCACTATCACTAAATTTCCTTCTGAAGCACACTGTAAAAGACTAGAGCAGCCAAAACCACAACAACAAATTACTGAAATCTGAAAATGTGCACATTTTCATAAACATACATGAGGATGCATGTTTAAACACATTAATGATTTAAGCTTTGTAACACTCCTTAGCATGAGGATGCATGTTTAAACACATTAATGAATTAAGCTTTGTAACACTCCTTAGATTTAAGCAATAATTAACCAGCCAGGATAGGTAAAACAATGACAGATTCCATAGAAAAAAAATTAAATGCTTCTCTGTTGTTGATACCTCTGAATGTTATCAAATTATAAAGAATAATTCATACCAATTGCAACATCATAACTGATTAACTGCATACTCTCACTCCTGAGATTTTTTCAAAATTAAAGCTTTCAAGTATTTCTCTTTCTATGAAAATTTCTCCCCAGATCTAGCTTTATTTTAGGGTGAATTCCATTTCATTTTCTGATCCCATTTCTATCTTTCATCCTGATTACTTGTTTGGTATGCATGGGCAGTGAACATCCGTGTTGGAGGCAGCCTCCTGATTTCTGCTTTTCTAGTTCTGTGCTCTGATGCCTTGCTTTCTCATGTATTTTCTAGGATTCTAGAATCACAGATGGAGACTGCCTGTTTCTAATTTAGCTTTAATTACCTCTCATTCAGTCTGCGCCTTTAAGTAGACTGTCCTGCTCTCTGGGACATTAAAGTCTTAAAAGTTTCTCCTGCAGAATCAAGGACTGCATCTTCAATAGTTGCATGTGTTTTTTCTTCACCAGGCTCAGTGGGTTTTTACATTTAGTACCTCTTGGACTTGTTTTAGAGATGTAACAGAAAGCAAGTTCTCTTTAACAACAGTGCTAAGAAAGGAAAAGAGAATATAGCTTTATTTGTGAATAATACCTAAGGGCATCCAAAGAAGATCTCCGAAATATGAAGCTGCCACTTATTTACTAAAGCTGCAGAACCTATGATTAATACTAACTGGGACTCGAGGACACGACAGCCACCGGCGGGCTAACGTTTTACTATTCAAGGAGAAGATGCAAGTTGAGAGAGCTCAGACGTTAGCTGTAGGGTGCAGACACAGCACATGTCCTAGTTTCTACCCAAGTTTTCATGAGATCAAGCTTCCTGTTATTAGTCCTCCATAAGGCATAAACTTGGCTCTTTCTCAATAAGATGTTAACAGTATTTAGCTTCTTGAGAAACAATTCACAGTTACATGTTGCCTACACGAGCTGTGTGCATTCTGAGTATCTGATTGTGGGCTGCAGATTAAGTGTAAATCCACTCAACTACCCGGTCCACAGGCAAGGTCCATACTTAGAATTTCAAGCCACCAGAAGGGAATATTGACCACAGTTCCCCTCAGCCTAGGGCTGGACCACAGTCTCCATCTAAAGATACATTTGTGTAAATACTGGCTAACTGGTATGTACATAAATCAGCACTAATTGTTCTAAAAACCAGTATTATTTTATACTCAGTGGCCTGCTGATTCATGATGAGAGAAATAAGCTATGGAAAAAAAAAAAAAAACCCACCTGAAGAATGTCATATCTAAAAATAGCCAGCAGTTCAGACCAGGGCAGTAATAGCACCGTAATATTGGTCCTAATTACAGGCCAACAATTGCAGACCTCAGAGCTAAGAGCAGATTCCTGAAACAAGCCAGAACAAGATGTACTCACAAAGACAAAACACTGTAGGATGCTATCATGAAGATGGCTGCATCAGATCAGCCTCATACTGAGAAGCAAGGAGAACCTCTTAAACCATTAGTAAAGCTGCAGCATCTCATTATTTTTAATAGCTCTTGATACGAACACTGGTGCCAAAGTACCTACAAATAACCCTACTCAGTAATCTCCAGGGTTCAACATTGGGCTCCACAAGGCTAGACCTTCCTTTACAGGATCCGGCAGGCTAAAGCAAATGCACCATTAATAACTCATTAGACACCTTCTTCCCTGGTTTCTCCTGCCACATCTGGGAGCAGCCCCATTAATGAGCAGAGCTCATCAAATACCGCTGTGTCTTCAGCAAGCGCAGGTGAGCCTGACACCCGTGATTTCAACCAAGCTGCATCACCATCCACTGATTCCTGGTATAGACACAAGACACAGCATGCACAGAGGAAAGGTTTAAAAATACCCATTAGCACTTTTTGCACAGGAGATGAGGGGAAGAGAGCTGGGAGTATCATGGGCAGGCAGAGATTCTGCAGGGGAAGAGTGGGAATGAAAAGGAAGGCTCGAGTGGCCTCAAGTTGCACCAGGGGAGGCTTAGGATGGAGGTTAGAAAAATTTCTTCACTGAAAGAGTTATTAAGCACTGGAACAGGCTGCACAGGGAACCAAGTTGCACCAGGGGAGGCTTAGGATGGAGGTTAGAAAAATTTCTTCACTGAAAGAGTTATTAAGCACTGGAACAGGCTGCACAGGGAACTGGTTGATTCACCATCCCTGAAGGTATTTAAAAGATCAGTAGATGTGGTGCTTGGGGACATGGTTTGGTGCTGGTTTTGGCGGCGTTAATGGTTGGACTCAATGATCTTAAAGGTTCATTCCAACCTAGATGATTCTATGATTCTAACATGGGAGAGAATGGCAAAGTGCATTTACCAGGAGATTAGGGAAAGAGAGTGTTCCAAAAACACAAGAGAAACATCAGCCCTCTCAGAAGAAGAGGAGGAGGAGGAAAATCAAAGGCTGGGTAAGAAGGAAGCAGAAATCATGTCCTGAGACAAGGAAGCTTCTACAGCGCTTGGCTGCCCTTCTGCCTTGTTAATTGAGAGACAGTGCACACCAGCTAGTCACAATAACCATCTCTGCTGAAGCTGGTGCAGCTTCACCATGCTGGGGGAGCATGCACACACTGGCTTCCCAGCAAGACCCCCAGGAATAAGCCCATCTTAGCACACACTTATTTTCTGGCTGCCCACACTTCTCATTTCCATCCTTGCTGTCAGGAGCAGCAAGACAAAGCCTACGTTGGAAGGACACATGCTTACGTCTAGGTGAGGAGGACCTGCCACGTTCTGCCATGCTTCCAAGAACTGCAGAACATGTCCTGGACTCTTGCAGGGAACTTGTTCAGAGCATACCACAAGAGCAGTACTTTTGACAGACACCAGAGGATATGGAAAAAAGAATAATGATTAAAAAAAAGGATTGCATCATCCACCTGAATGAAGAAAATGGCATTTGCTGTTGTTATCCATTAAACATTCCAGCTGTATTTTTCTTATTTTGTAATGTCACTTCCCAATGTCACTGCAGTTCTACAAGGGCATTACTGTGGGATCATCAGTTTCCCAGAGGTGTCAAACTTTTCTAAAGTTAGCTTAAATGCATTAGAAAATTACAGGGTACAATTTTACAGGAGGGAAAATGAGACACAGAAGTATCAGTGCCATAATGTCCACCAATTTTGGTTTCATTTCACACAGAACTTCGATCTTTTATAGCACTTAATACATTCAAAGTGCATCTCTAATTGATATGGTTTCCAGCTGGATTGCTCAGTTCTTCTACACAAATTTTCTAAGGAGACAAAAAGTTCTCTGAGGAGTAGGAGTAAAGTCTGGCTACCTGAACTCACACATCTTCAGAAGACTTGGCGCTTGTGAGCTCTGACTTAAGCTCTTCCAAGACTTTTCCCACCTAAGCTTTCCCCAGAAATAAGACCGTTCCACTCATCTGCCTTTTGGGTCCAAACCTGGTGGTCTGGAGCTAACTGTCTGCACAAAACCAGAAAATGTCCTCAAACTCCTCCTTCCGGGAGAGGCACACTAGCTTGCCCTGCTGTGTCCTACACACCTCTTGGGAGTGAGTGATCTTGAGACTACCTGCCCTCAGAGGAACAGAAATTCATCAGCACTACCCGGGGACTTTCTTAACCGATAGGCCTGCAAGGGGCAAAGGGTGAACGTATACTGCTGTTTCTGGGTTTGTGTTTTGGAGCAGAGGGGAGGCTGAAGGCAAATCTAGGAGCCTGCAAGACAAGAGGCAAAACAGCCACAGTCTTGTGCCGTATCCTTCATTACTTGCAAGAACCAAACCCCTTTCTGTTGCATATTACAAAAAGCTTTTGGTCTTTTTCCTCACAAGAGACCAAGCCCTTGCATCCCACCAGCCTACTCTCAGAGACCAGCAAACAGACAAGACCGAACTAATTTCCTTAATCTTGCCCTCAAAGCAGATGAGCCCTTTTTTCCCCTCCTCAAACTCTAGACAAAGAATTCAGACCGAGTCAAATATTCAACATTATCGTCTCTGCTCAGACACTTAAAGGATTGCAAAGTTACCACCAGAAGAATGCAAGCCTTCCAACACTATTCCAGCTCTTGTAACTTTATAATGAATCCTACAAGGATGCTAAACGGCGCAGTATGTGAATCAATATCATCAGATGAACATACCACCTACCAGTAGGAAAAATAACAATGCCACAGTTTAAAGTTTTTAGCTCTCCTAGTGAAAATGTGACATGATATCTCAGCATATCTGAAGGCTCAGGAATCATAAGGTGAATGAGGAAAGCAGGTTTTTTGGTCAGTCTCAGTTTTTTAAACACTTAACATCAGCAATTCTGCTATTTGCCCCAAAATACCACTTCTACAGAATCTAACTATGTTGGCACTCTCAGAAAGTAAAAAAGGAAATAGAGTACAATTAGAGCTAGTCATAAATATTAAAAAGTAGCTAAATAATGAATAAAAGCTAATTTTACCTTCCTTTCTGTGCCCACTAAAGTTTTCCACTACACAAATTTAAAACAGCACATTTGAATTGTGATCATGGAAAATTTTTGTCCCATAATTGATCACAAAGGCATATATTGAAAACAAAACCGAAAGTTGCCAGTGAAAGTCATGCTTCAATTAAAGACAATTTTGGTTACAAAGTAGGATATTTGCACTTTTTAAATGGGGACAGACCTATTTTGCTTTTGAGCAATGTCCTGCAAACATTCTTGTACCTGTGTGACTTTATTTGCATAAATTTAATGTGGTAATTCTCATAAGTAGAAGTTACTTACATGGTTCAGTTTACTTAGTTCATTTGGAAATCAAACCATATTTGAAAAATACACTGAATTGTCAAAACTTCTTGCAGTGCAAGAGGACCATTTGATGCTGAGGATTACATGGTAATGAGCTCTTCTCTGTGTTCCAAGATCAGTAACGAAATTCATAAAAATTCCATTGCAGAGTTTTGCAAACCAAGAGCGTCATTTGGCATTACTTCATTACACTGCTTTACAAGTTTACATCCCAGATGACTAAATACTACTTAAACTGTTCCATATCTTCAAACTCCACAAAATAAAATAATTTTGATCTGTGAAAGTCTGGCTCAACTGGAGTTCAAGGGACAGTTTCCCAACATACGGTAAAACAGGTTTTTGGTCCAAAGAAATTTTGGATCTCTGTGATCCTAACAATTTTCTTTCTTTCATCTCAGCACAATGTATTTATTTCAAATTTTTTTTCCAGTGTGGTTTTAGAAGTCTCACTGATGGCACGCAAGCACATGAACTCTGCCTAGCAACAACAGAAGGTGGAAAACACACCAGAAAATTCAGTTGCCTTCAGCTCCCTCACAGAATCATAGAATTGCCTAGGTTAGAAGGGACCTTTCAGATCAGCTAGTCCAGCTGACACTGACAAAAAACATCACTAAAACATATCCCTAAGCACTACATCTACCCGTCTTTTAAATACTCCCATCCTCAGGATTCAGGAGGGTCTCGGCATAAATGATAGGAGTAATTGCCTTCCAGCTGCCATGGCTCCCAGCAGGGTGCTCCAGGCACACAAGCAGCTCCTTGGGCTCAGCTGACAAGTAGAGATAACTGGAGAGAAAGCAATTCAATCACTTCTGTTTTTGTGCTCGTAACCTAACACAGACCATCTTCCTTTGCCTTTCTCCTAGGCTGAAATTAGAGCTACAAATGTAATGGTCATGCTGCTGAAATGACAGGAAGAAAATGACTGCCATGATTGTTTTCTTGTATGCCAGAATCAGTATTGGAAGAAAGTGTGATGTTCCCTCAGCTGGGGACAAGGTTTGGGCCATACCCTGCCCGCACATCACATCAGAACTGCCTGCAGAAGTCATCTCCCAGGCACATGAGAGGACTCACAGCTGGCGGGGTAAGAAATGTGACTTACAGAACCCGAACACCATATGGTACAACTTCCTCTCATTTCATATCCACTTCATATCTTGCAGTTGAAAAAAATAATATCCCATGCTATCTAGGTTATTGGAGGGGAGTCAGGTTACAGTAATAGCAGAGACTAACCCATCAAATCAGCATTCACTCACTTCAATTAATAAATGTGAAGAGATACCAATCTGCGACCAGGATAAAAGATAAAAACTGAACTGAAAAACATCCTGGAGAAAAGTGGCATTTCTCTGTCAAAGGAGGATTTATTCAGCAGGAAAACAATTTCCAAGCTGTTCAAAATCATCTGTGCAATAAGAAATGAATATAGTGAGATCCACATACAAGCCCAACAATCCATTCAGAATCACTGCTCCTTTTATTCATGATGGAAACTCTTGAGAAGTGCATCACTGCAGGCTCAACAGGTCTTTCACCTTCGTGAGAGTACACTGGGGTGGATAAAGTGTCATTTTGCAGAGGTGAAGCAAATACTTTTTACTGGTAAAGTGCAGAAATGTTCCAAATTCCCTGAAAGAATATTTACAGAAGGAAACAGGGCAAGGTAGTGGGAAATTAGTGGAAATTAGTATTTCCATGGCTCTTTGGAAACTGGAAGAGCGGCAACTCTTCCCAGCCATCACCAGAAGTGTGCAGCAGAACCAGGAAGGGAATTCCCATTTTCAGACTAGTATTACACCTCCGTTTAACTCTAAAATTAACTTGCCTCTCTCTGCTCTGAAGCTTGACCCCTAGCACAAGTGAGATGGCCTCAGGTGGCCAAAGCAGAGAGAACCAATACATCCCAGGTATGACCTGGCAGGCTGTTAGGAGGGCAGCTGTGTGGCTGCAAGGGCTGGCAGGTCAAATCCAAGCTGTGGCAATCACCCTGCTACCCCCCTTTGCCTCCTGCCCCTCCTGTCACCTAGAGGGTACAATCAGCATGGGAAATCCCTTATTATCTGTTTCTGCTTGCCTGGAGCATTGAGGAGAGTCCTAAAACAAGCCATTAAGCACTAAAGTCCAACTTATTTGTCTATTTTCTTATTTCTTTTTTGTATTTATTATGATGATTAATGACTTCAAGTCTCCATCTAAGTACACGAACAGCCTGGTACAGTCTCCATAATGGAAATGCAAAGCTGAACAACATGTTTGTCAATTAGCAAATCCCCCACTAAACGACCTGACTCTTAAAGTAATGAAACAATTACTGTCAGATGTTATTATTTATTAGTTATAACACAGTGGCACTTTCAGTCTAGGGAAGGACCCCACTGTGCCTGGCAAAACACAAGCATTGAACAGAATAAGCAATGCAAGTGGTTTTGTTTGCAGAGCTATGGCCATACGCCTGATCCTACTGATCCTCTTTAAAACATGAGAGCAAAAACTATGTTCATATTAAAATTAGCAATGGTAACAGCAGCAGTCATTCTGCCTATCAGGAGGAGCACAGGTCACTTGGTTTGGGAGTGCCACCCCTCCTTCCCTCATCAGTGCTGCGAGGAGCTCACCCTGCCCCAAAGATGGGAATACAGGAGGAGAGCATCACAGCTGGTGCACAGACAGTGCTGGAAGAGCAAAGCAGGACTCATCCCTTCTCTTACCTCCAAGGCAACTGCCTTTTTAAAAGGCAAGGGCAGCCCCTGACTAGTCCTAGCCTGAGAGAGGAAAGACAAGAATAGAAACACACTTTATGGACAGGCAACAGCCCCATGAACTTAAAGGTCAGCTGAGGTTTTCCAAGTGAGGAGATACACAACCTGTCAGCATGGGATGTAACCAAGAGTGAGGGTTTCAACTCAGAGAGGGAACACGGGTGCTGAGTGTTGGGGAAGACCGCTCTACCAAAATGTGGGATGCTTTCCTTAGGCAGCTCATGGAGGCTCCATTGCTGAAGCAATTTACAATCAAATGTGAAAAGAATCACACAAATGCCATAAGGAAACTCAGTGGATTCAGAGCAATGAAGAATATGATCCAATAGGCTTTCCTTGTCTCTTAACATCTAAACGCTTGCCTTTTAGAACATCAGTGTGACCCGAAGCCTGCTGAGGTCTCTAGAGAGACAAAATTCAACTGAGTTTCAAATGAGACCATAAATTTGAGGGAAGGGACATGGGCTTTTTTTTTTTTTTTTAATTTGTTTAAACAACGAAAAACCAACTATAAATTTTGCCAGTAGATTTTATAGATCTGTTGCAACCATTTATACATTTTGCCATAAATCCCAGCATATTCCTGCAAGCCAGGTGCTGGAAAGCTTTTGCTCTTTTTGCCCTGAAGGGTTTTGGAAATATTTATATACAGGGTTGGCAATACCAATTAATGTGTTAGCTGCAGAAAGGTTAAGTGTCCTTACCTTTTTCCCATAGCAAAACTAATACATTCAGTAACTTTGCTTCAAGATATCTAAAAGTCTATCAGTTTAAGGCAAAAGGAACATGGAATGAAATCAGACCTAGAAGCTGTATGAAAATGAAAGTAAAAAAAACACTTTAACTAGTGTCCCATTAATAATGCAATCACAGTGCAATATCCCAATTTTGAAAAAATGTGATTTTTTTTTTTCTCAGAATATGTATGTTACTATTTTCCACCTCAAGCAAATGGGCACAACTTTCAGCTCAGCTGTGCATGGAAGTACAGGTGTGAGGCAGAGATCTGTTTTCGAAGGTAATGAAATCCAACTCAGGCCACTACACAGAGACACACCTATAAAAGTAATAGACCTGAGAAACCTGAGAAAAAGCAGAAAAAAAAATCACTTTATATCATTTGTATTTTAAAGTAAAAGAACTAATCAAATTTCTTCAAGGTTTCAGGTACCTTAATGGGCTACCATGGGGAAAAAACCCAACCCAACCTCCAAAAAAATCAAGAATACTCTAGAAACAAGAGATTTAGAATGAAGATGCTATAAAATACAGAATACAGATGCTATGGAAGTGTTCAAGCTGGAAAATTTTAAGTGCAAACAGTTACCGCTACTTTCTGGAAATTGTTTATCCAGAAGACACAAGAGGGTAAAACGACCATGAGGATGGGAGGTCTGGCAGGACCAGAAGTGACTGGTATTTTTGTTTCCATTCTTTCCACTAATGAAAACCGCAGAGATAGAGTTTTGACAGTGACATGGAATGCAAAATCTCTATTATTAGTAACATCAATTTAACCCTACCCCTCTGAAAGGTGGATATTATCCTTTCTTCTTCATTTTTCCTCTTACAAACTTCTCGTTTTCTGCCTCCTGTTTAGTAAGTGCTGGAATTTGTTAGCCAAGTCATCTCAACTACACTCAACGCTGCCTGAAACCCATAAGGGCGCATAACCAGAAAGCAAGAGGAAAACAGTGGTTTTACAGCTCAGTACTGGTGTAAATTTGCAAGGCCTGAGTGCCTGACACTTTGCGCTATATTTTTAATTTTCCAGAAGAGGGCTACACATGCAAGTGGGTGTCAGAGGCAGAAACTTCATTTCAGTCATCTTCCTTACCTACCTTTTTCCTGTCCTAACAGAAAAAAGAACAAACTTCAACAGCAGTGCGAGATTATTTCATCCAATTCTCTTGGAAAGACAGACACCACCAGCTAGGACACAGTCACACAGAGGGTTTGTCCTGCACACACTCCAGGCAGCCAACATCCAAGGCAGTAAAAAATGCTGCTGCAGTGAAAGCCCTCCTTAAGCCTTTATGTTTAGCTGCAAGTGGACTCCTTTCTTTCTCTCGTGTTTTCTTACAAGGCTAAAAATACTTTAGTGGTGAAAGCCATTAATAATGGAGATAATTGTGTTGCAGGATTTGGTGTCAAGTTAACTGTTTAAAGAAGTAACAGCAAAACAAGGCTCTGGTTAACACTGCATCCCCTGTTGAACTCAAAATAGAACCTAATTAACACGACAGGGGGAGTAAAATAAGGGTTTGCGTTAAACAGAGTGCTGATGCAGACTATAAGCTTTTCTGACAAACAACTGCTCCACTTTTTGCTGTTTTCCAGTTCACAGAAGCACGGATATTTTAGGCCAGCAAAGACAAAAACCACAGAGCTCTGATCTCCTGCACCACACAGGTCAGAAGTCATGCTGTAATGCTCGCAGCAAAGAGGTGACTTCTGCGCCTCATGAACCAACCCTGACCTCAGGAGTTTGTAGATTAAATAAATCTCAGGACTAGTTATGATTTGCATTAAGGCTGGCCTACATCCATTCAAGGCTTTTTACCCCAACAGAATAGACCTGAGATACAAGAATAAGTCCTCTCCCTCTTGGGAAGGTCTCTCATGCTTTGTGTCTCAACCTCTTACTCTCTTTCAATGTAATTTACTGTCCAACACAGATTCTCTGAGGTGCATAAGCAGGAGGAGAAGGTGAAACTTCCACTATTCTGCTACTTGCGACTTAAAACATTATGTGAAACTCAACCTTGAGCAGTAGAAGGCTAGAGAATAACCCAGCACACTTCTAGCCCCAGGAGTGGTATCAATGGATGCACAGTTTTATGGACAAGGCTCCAAAGCCAGAGGGGAGCTGCTGCCTTTCAGATGAAGTGACTGACAAAAACTGAATTGAACTGGATGTAAATGCTACATTCTCAGTTTTCTCAAGAGGAACCATATTACATCAGAGGAAGTAAAGAGCAACCGTTCACTGATATTTGCAATGATAATGCTATTACAAAGCTATGCTGTTACTTTCAAGAAGTTCAAAATCCAAGGACAAGTCAGGCTAGTTTCTCTCCAACAGAGACATACACTGCACTGTCAGTTATTATGGTTAATTATCCCTTTTTGTGGATTTGAGATCTAATTTCTTAAATCTCCTACTACTGTGAAAACTAATGGATGACATCAGAAAGAATCGAGACCTTACAGTATTCCTTCTTGCAAGGCAGAAGTAGGAGAGCCCTAGCACACAACATTCACACCACTGGATAAGGACTCCCTGCTACAGGGGCTGTGTGCTGCCTCTACTCTGATCCTGAGAAGTCCTGAGATCCTTGTACAGGCAGGAAAATACAGATACACATACATCAATGGATGAAAACTTCAGACACTGTGTCTAACGTAGAAGGCAAGCCCAAGTCTCACTGTGTGCTGACCCACACACACAAATGTGGAGAAAATCTGCATACCTACCCCATACAGCCATCTTCTGGAACAACTGACTTCCCTGGTTATTGCCACCCAATACACAGAATTAGAGGGATAGCGTCCTGAAGAGCAGCTGGCTTAAGATACCTGAACCCATGCATTTAATCCCTGTGTGGCTATCTGCAAAACAAGGGCACGATGACACGCATTTTGTGGAACCCGAGCTTTCTTCAGTCTTCTGGCAGTACAACCTGGTCCGGTCAGGACACTGTCCTGTATGGCCCTTCAAGAGAGCTTAATTCAAAGAAATAAAAGTATTGGAGTAAATGTAAAATACCACCACAATATGCTCAACAAACACATCAGTCATTAAATACTTAAGTTTGGTTTATCAAAGAGGATAGATGAACCAACAAAAATTAGTTTATTCTAGGAGCTGTCTTTGAACATTTCTACCTTTGGAGCTCCTACTAGAGGTGCATCACTTCCAAATACATCATTGCACAGTACTGTGTGGACAGATTCTGCCAGCTGCCAGGCTGTATGGACACTACACAATGTCCATACAGCCCCAGACTGTCAGAAGTAAAATCTAATTTGCTAGCATATTTACACACATTAATTACAGCAACATCTAACAGGAAGCTCCCTGGGGCTCCCACCACAGAGCAAAGAAAAGAAGACACTGCCTTGCTATTATTAAAGCAAGAGTCCTCCTCTCACAGTACCCCTGAAGTGCTCGAGGTTTTCACCAGCAAGCTGGAGCCTGACGCTTAGATACTGACAGTAAGAAAGAGTTCTCACAGTCCCAGTTGACATCCAGTCATGCACATCCCCTTTACCTCATCATTTGAACTTGTGCATGTTTATCTATACAACTTGGAGGCTGTAAAACATTTAATTTTAAACAGAGTGTAAATTGCCTTATTTACACCATTAGATGGTGGATTTTGTGTATTTAAAAAACCTTTGAGTACCATTGGATTACATGCCTGAGCTGGGCCATCCCTGTCTACGGTTCATCTACTTTACCTTAGGCAAGGAGCACCCCGAGTAAGGCAGTCAGTCCCAAACTACACCCGAACAGAGTAGGGACTCCCCTGGGCCACCCAACTCCCAACATTTTGCTGCTTTGCATATACAGAAAGAAAAAAAACACCCTACATTTTTTAAAATAGATTTTGCTTGTCTGTTTGTGTTATACTTCTGGTGTTCTTTCCCAATTCAGTTTTCCCAGTTCTCACTCATATAATGTCACCTGCTTTCTGTCCTCTGCATGCATGTGTTGCTCACATAAACTATTCCTACTTAGGTTTGCTTATAAAAAAACAGCTTTGTCTTACCCACAAAATGCATCTACCGTGCAATCAGGGGATAATCACGTGAAATAACTTTTTCCACTCCAAGTTAGTCTTCTGTCCCTCACAAGAACACCTCCACCCCTGAAATCCCAGGTCCCATTGCCAACTGCTATTCAGAATCTAAAGAGTCATTAAATCCAGAAATATGTTGTTATTCTGAGGAAATTTCATGTTGTCTTCTCTTATAGTCAATACAATAAGAATACATACGTTGTGGAGTATCACGGTGACTACATTAGAAAGAAAAAACATATGACATTTAAAAGAAGGAAGGTGACAACTCTGAGTGATTTTAATCCACTTTAAAAATGAGTGGTAGATACAACAGGATAGGACCTTTGATAAATTTGTTGTTAATTTATACCACTGTGTTCTGTATGTGGGCATTCAAGTCAGCACCAGTGAAACTGGTCTCCCGGCCAATTATTTCAAAACCATATGATAACAGATTCATAAACTGAGTCAACTGCTGACTTGAGCAATGAATACTCAAAACTGGCCCTTGCAAAACAAGAGATGAGCGAGGAACATGACAAATACATTTGGAACATTGTAAATGCAAGTCTTTCTCTGTTTTTCAATTTGAAGGAAAATTGTGAGGTACGTGAAGCAGCAGCCACGTTTACCAGTAAGTGCTGCAAACAAGGACTACAGAAATGCTGATTGATCTATTTTCTGATCTTGCATGAACTTCAAAAGTAAAACAACTCCAGTAAATACTGGTATTATCACGTACAGCTCATGTCAACTAATTAATCACTGGTAGTTATTACTGCCAAACTCTTGACAGTCAGGATACAAACACAATCCATCCTACGTTAACAGTCACCTCTGCAGGCTGACTACTACTTGTTTAACACATACACAATACAGCTTGCTGTCGTGGAGGCAAAGAACAAGGTCTCTGTAAGAGGGCAGAAGACACAGTTTAACTAAAAAGTGTTTACTCCTAGACCATGAGCACAGCAGACCACCTAGTCCTGTCTGGAAAAGCAAATGAAAGCAATATCTAAGTACAGGTAAGTAAGGAAGCTAATGGTGTTCCCTATGCAATCCAGAAGAATAACGTTCTCCCAACAAGGTGAGAAGGATTAAGCAGGTACCGTTAACTTGGAGAGGTAGATGGTTTCTGCCTGGATGTAAATTCTGTAGGCGTTATCCCCTGGGGAGAAATGAAAGTGCGAGCAAGGACCCAAACAGCACTGAAGTCGGACTACAGGGCTGTTTGTTTCTAGAAGTGCAACCCAGAACTGGTCTGTCTGCTAAAGATAGCCTGAGAGCCTTCCTCAAAACCAGACTCCTCCTCCTCCTCTTGCGTGAATGCAAAGCCTCTCGTGCTGCAGAGCGTGTCCTGCCCAGCACCGAGCCCTGATGGCAGGTCTGCCAGCCATCACCCCACTCGCCCCAGCTGTCCAGGATGGACAGAACATGAAGGAGGGCACGCAGTGACTACAGGTTTTTCCAGAGGCTGCTCTTTCACAGCAAAGATGCGTGGGCAACCTTTTCAGGTTTAATTTTGATAGCTCAATATTAATGAGAAGGCTGGAAACCCTGTAGGAAAACACAGGAAGCAGAAACTGGAAGGAGGACCTGGATTTGCACTTTTTCCAGTTATGCATTTTTTCATTTATAAACTTCATTTAAGTCTATAAAAAGACGTAAACTGGTTTGAGTTTTCATTGCAAGATTTCTGAGACCAATGAGAGACAGATGAACCTTTTGCTCCTCCTCCCTACACAGTCACAATAAGTTTAAAGTTCAACAGACATGAGTACTTACAGATTGTAGATGCCCTAAGCTCTCCCAGGGAGAGACTGGCCATGTCTCATTCTCTTATTATAAATAACAGCAAAAGAATAAACCAAATAATTTGACTAATGCACTTCTTGATCAAAGAAAAGAGTAAAGCAATCTTCATTGCTTCTGCACTGCAGAGCAAGCTTCTCTGAAGGACTGCAACTACCACCTTGCCTTTTTTTCCTTTATTGTAATGTTATTTTTTCCAAAATATTCTAGATCTTTTATTCACAGACAGTTCATTCCTGCTGTCTGCATTAGCTGCATCCAAGAGGCTCTATGCATAGCCCTACTACATCCAATTGCAATCATTTCAGCCCCGCAGGTTGTGTTAGCTGTATCTTGAGGACACAGCACTTGCTCCCCACCACACTGAGTACGAGACACATACCTGCTCCACCTCCTACCCATCTTTAGTCAGGCCTGGGTCATACCGTGCACAGACACCCCTCTGCCATGCTGGGTGCCCATGTGCTGTACACAGCTCACTGGTGCGATATACAGTCTCCTTGAGCAACTGAACACAACACAATGGGACATGGAGCAGGAAAGGGGACGCAGCCCTAAATTCTTGCTGAGGGTATTTCAGATGATGACACTGCTCCTTCTCCTCAGTCCCGTTACATAACTCATGGATGTGGCTTAGTGCTGGGGCCTTTCCCTGCTCACATGACCAACAAGTGGCCCATCACATCATCCAACATGTAGTGTCTCCCTGCTGGGAAAAAATTATGCTGTGCCTGAACGTGGTTTCTGACGGCTTCCCATACTCCCATGTTTAAGTGTCTCTTATCATCTGGAGCCTGCAAAGAGACTTACTACTAGGTACAAGTTTGTCCCCATCTACCCTCTCCTTCCTTGCACCATGATACAGGTGATTTCTCAGGAATCTGCTGGGGAACCCATGCACGGGCAGGGCAGTCTGTTCCCCTCCAGCACCATCTCACAAAAGCAGGTGTGCTGGCAAGGGAGATACCCAGTCTGGCCTCCAGGGAGTGGAGAGAAGCTTCTTTTGTGGTCACGCTAAGGGGATTAAAAAGCCTGCTCCTCCTGAGGTTACTGGGAGTTTTTGCTCTTAGTTTTCAGTGTCTGGACCTTACCCTGTTTAGGGAGGGTCAACTAGCTATTACATAGACTGCTCCTTTTTCAACACAAAATGGAAACCCTGGAGCACACATTAAAAAGGCTGCTTTTATATTTTAAATAGTCTCTAACATTCAAAAGGAATTAGATAACAGCTATAATGGCCCCACCTACTCTTGATCCATTCTGCTGCCAGAATGTTTTCTGTAATAAATCATGAGAGCACTACAGTACTCCAAAGCTAAAAATGGAGCAGAGTCAGAAGGCGGCACAGAGCTCTGCATACAGAATACACAGTGTTGTATTTGATAACATCTGCACTCGGCCTAACTTTAAGCTTCCTCAGGTGGGATAATGAACCCAAATGAGGAGGGAGAGGTTCACGGGATGATTACAACATGGGCTGGTTTTTAAGCCTTTTTCCTTTCAACTTCACTTTCATTGCATCTTGATTTGTGTTGGATTAGCTCCTGAAAAAGGTTCTGCTTAACAGAACAATGAAGGCATCACTTACATTTCCCCAAAGCCAAGGAGGTTGTTGAAGGGCAGCAAGAGGGTGCAGCTGAATGGCAGGATACAGTATCATCTTTCCTCAAATCAGAAGGGTAAGATCAAATCATTTCATCCAGACCTGGAGGGAGTGCTTCTGAAAAAATGGTCCCACCAGCTGTACAGGAGCTAAAATACTGATTTTTAATTCAAAATGAGTAGCAAGCACTAACCACAGTAGTGGACTTGATAAGGCAGCTCATTCTTGCTGAGAGCTGACACATCATTCCAGTTGTACCCCAAAGCCCAGTCCCAGGCACCCTCACTGTATGCATTACCTCTCCATGCTGAAGAAGTAACTTGGCTAAATGTGACACCCACCTGCCTTTGCCGTGCTAACCAAATGGTCAGCTGGGCTTCTGCTAACCAAATGGTGGAATGAACCTATCTCAAAGGCTTACTTGTAGCAAGAACAAGAGGTTTGAACATCTGCAAGGGACAAGTCTGGATGTCTGGATAATGGTCATGAACAGAATTTTTAGTTTTTAGACCTTAAGATCAGTTCTAGTTAAAATACCTGAATTTCGTGGATGGCTGAAAAATGGTCCCTGAATACCAGCACTCACTTAAATTGGATAAAGCAGTATGTTTCAGCTGTTGACACTGAAAAAGCTTTTGGGATAGATTCATACCAGGGAATCAAAGATAATAACTCAAGTGAGATATTTTTTTTCTTCAAGTAGTCCTACTGCCTAGGAACTGAATTTCAGTGAGAGCTGAAACTCATGGGGAGCTAATGAAAGCACAGCTGCAGGCTGCTAGTCCAAGGAGTTTTAACACCCACAGCTGCTGGAAAGCACATGGACCAGCTCTCAGATTTCTGGCAGGCTTTACTGTTGCACATTTACCATGTAAATAACCCTGTGTGACGCAAAAACATCTTAAGGGTTCTTTCCATGTCCAGATGGTATTGTTCTTTCTAGGCCAGTCTGCTAGATGTCTGATCTTAAAGCAGCCTGGCAGGCTACTTAGATCTTCCCCTCAGATGTCTCCATATTTTCTTCTGTGACTGATTTACTGGAAGAAGAAAGAACGAAAACCAAAACTCAAAATTGCTACTCGCAGATGTGCACGAACTGCAATTACAAGAAGAAATCAAATGGAGCCACCTCATTAAGAACTAATGTGAGTACCTCTTCTAAAAAATGAAGAGGAATGAGAAGAACAGTTAATGACTGACATGATTTGAATTAATAGATATTAAGGCCAGCAAGACTATCATACTTACCAGCCAGTATGATCTGCAAAACACCAGCCAAAGAAAACCTCAGGACTCTTCTGTTGCCCTTCTGTTTCCACTGAATTATTTTTAAGTCTATACACGAGCGTTCATTAAGCACATTCATTTAGTCCTTCAATCATCCTTCACTGTATTCCAGCTTTATTATTTATTACAGATAAAACAAAGGAAGGTTATTTCAGTCCTCACACCTAGTACTTTTTGTGCCTTGCTCTGCATGCTGCAAAACTAGCAGACTTACAAATGACCTGATCTGCTTTCTATGGCACTGCTCGGCATTCTGGCCATAAACCAGCACCAAACCACAATCCCTACTGAGAAAAACTTGAGGGAAAACTAAAACATACCAGTAGCGCTTAGCTCACTAGCACTTTCAGTCTGGTTCCCATGCAATTAAATTTCCCTTTTTAGAAGTAATTGTATTTGTGTTTCCTGTATATACATGCTCTGCACTGTTTTCTGTCAGATATCTTAATCAGATTTTAACTCTTCAGTGATATAATGAGTTAAGTGTAGCGTTTACTCTCCACCTAGGGACCATCACGCTACCTACTTGAGTGCAAAGCTTATTAGCGCTGCAGAGCATGCTCTCTCTTGAACACTTAACACAACTGCCAGTTTAATACTATCACATGGACCATTGGTGATAGCATCACAGTCTCGTTTGGTTTATTTATACATAAATGGGACTGCATACACATGTCCATCTATTTCCAGTAGGCATCCTTAACAAATGTAACTCTAAAAAACCCCACCCAAACCTAGAAACCATTTTCTACTTCCAAAATGCAATAATTTCCCCATATATCTAGCAAACTAGAATCATTAGATCAATTCTCCTCCTTCAGTCACTAATCACCCCAGGAGTTATCTCCTCAGTTTTAGTCCCCCGGGCTTGAGGCCAGACCAAAAATATACTTTGACCCTGGACAGGCAGAAAACCCCAGGGACAAGAAAAGTTCAGGCATGGGCATTGCACTGTCTGCTAAGGGTGGAAACAGGAGATGCAAAACCAAAATGAGACTCCAGGTGCTGCTATTCTGTTCTTACCGTGGTTCCAGGCTGCTGTGCATGAAACCATGACAGGTTGACCCAAGAGAATAAACTCCTTATCTAATCCCAAGTTCTGCACACAGTTTTCCAGGTAAAAATCAAGACAAATGGGTAACTACTTAAGCCAGACTCCAAAAATTGTAAAAATAAACAACAACAAAACAACTTACAGTGCTATTACTCTACAGATGGAGGGGAACGAGAGAAAAAAAGGCAAAAAAAAAATGAAGTTGGGGGAGGGAGGAATTCTCCAAGACTGAAGTCTTTCTAGTCATTTAAAAAACAAAACAAACTTAAAAAACACCATTAATTGAGTTCTGGTGGAGGAAGAACATGCAGAGTTTGTAATAAGGAACTCTGCTAGGGGGAAAAAGGGTTGCTCCTATTTTTTTCCTATCAGGAAGTATTGTTTTTTAATGTGTGTGGGGTTTTGTTTGTTTTGGGTTTTTTTCTTGGTGATGGGGGTTTTTTGGGGGGAAGGGATACGAACATTCATTATAGGACTTTTTAGCTCCTTAAAGCATTGCTTTAATTAAGAATTGAGCTCTGCAATCTAAGGACCCTGTATCATGCATAACCACTGGATTAAGCAGTGTTGAATCATCAACTCAGTCACGTACATAAAATCCAGAGACATCAGCAAGATTAAACACCATCTCCATGAAGACATATTTTGCAAAGTGTCTTCTATTGAGGATATATTTTGATAAAATATGACTGTTATCTCCATGCTATGGATATCTGGGATGTTATTCTAAAAATAATTGAACTATTTTTCTTCAGTTCATGAAGTTTAATTTTATTAAGTGACTGCAAAGCAATGTTCAATATTCATAAGCAAGTCATGAAGACGGCAGGCTAATACTGGCAGGGTCAATTTGCACAATAAAAAGAGAGATTAAGCTTGTTGTCTTAATTGCACTTGTGTAATCCGTTTATTTTGGATACTGAAGAATTGAACAAAACAGTGCTTTCATTTAATTTAAACACTAACAAAAATTAACATTTGGACTTCTAGCTAAGCAGACAGAAATTACTTCCACTGCTCAGTGCAGTGCTCATACTCTTGCTATAAATAAGTAGCCTAATGACATCCAAAACAATCCAATCAGTCAAAACAGGGACACAAAATGAAAAACTATTTTAATACTCTTGCCATTTTAGTATGCCAGAAGTTAATTACTGATATTAACATTTGAGTTTTGAGCCCCAAACCGAGGCTGGTTTCAATGACTCTAGACAGTATACGGCTGCAGAGCAAGGTTAGTCAAAGCAGAATTTCAGCATTTTAAAATACTGACAAAGTCCTTGAGATTGAAGACCCTGTTTTAAGAGAACAATCAGGAGATGTTAGATTGTATACTTTTAAAGTTTTTGTCTTCTGGTTTACAGGTCTCAAAATTCTTATTTTCCCCGAGCTCAAGAAACTAGAAATGGTATTTAAAACATAAGAACTGAGTGTAATCATCCCTAAAAGAAGGCACTCTAAAACCAGCAGAGTGTAGCAGTGTCCCTGTGAGTGCATGCTGCTAGTAATATAAGCAACCTGTTCAGCTAATATTATATCTAATCTTCATACAATGCTTACTGAGGGGAAAAAATTGAATCTTGTAAGAAAGTTATTGCATTTAATATTTCCCATAACTTGATGCACATGGTTTACTGACGTATCTCCAGGAGGCTGTAAGAGGGAAAAAGCAGCCTCCGTCCCTCCAAGTCCTAACTGCAGCATCGCTGCCAGACCTTAACAGGAAAGGGAGGAGGAAGCTGCTTGCTGCCACCTTGGCCAAGTGAGGCCCGGCCTCAAGAAATGACGAGGCTAAATCTTATAAAAGGCAAGCCCTAGAGTCTGCTGGCTGGGGTTGGCATGAAAGAGTCACCTTTAATTCTAGGGCTAGGCCTTATGGCTCCTCTGGGTTTTTCTGGTCCCCTTAAACCAATTTTTGCAGCTCAGCAGGGATGGAGGCCAGCACCATGGCAGGCTTTGGTCCCAAGTGTTTGCTAGAAGGCTATCAAAGCTTATGTTCTCCCTCTTCCCTGCATGTAGACAGGATTTCATCCAAGTCAATGTCAAACACACCTGAAAAAGTGCCACTGTGACTGGGTCAAAGTAAAGGACTCAGCAGCCAGCTCAGGCAGCTTCACATCCACCACAGCCTCCTGGAGATCTCCTCCACTGATCCGCATGATCAACCCTAAATAGCAAGCTCTGTAGCAGCCAAAGAAATCCAAACAGAAAAAAATTAATGGGAGATACAGAGGTCAAGCTGAGACTGGATTTTCTCCCTGTTCGAAAAACTCCAACAAGACTACAGACTGTGCACACACTAGTTAGGCAGTAACTGAGGCTATAAAAAAAAAATAATACTAGGATGGAGTATCTATTGCACATGTGGTCTCTCTAGGCCCCTCTACAATTAAGAATGCCTGCTTGGCTTAGAGGAAAGCCAGTATACTTACTCATCCACTGAGATCATGGCAATGCCCTTCAGAGCTCTATTTTAAACGACATCTACTCAGCAGAGCTCTGTTTTGGCTAGACCATGGAACAGGCTGCCCAGAAGGACCATGGAGTCTCTATCCTTGAAGATACTCAAAACTCAACAGGTACATACCCGAGCCACCTGCTCTTCTTGGGCCTGCTTTGAGCAAGAGGTGGGAATAGAGACATGTAGAGGTCCTGTCCAACCTACCTAATTCTGTGATTTATCTCTCCCGTAAAACATAGCAAGCTGAAACTGTGCAAGATGTTAATGTGAAAAATAATGAAGGTAAAAGTCAAAGGAGGTTATATTTGGTACAGTTAAGACATTGGAACAAATCTTAAACTGAAAATTTTGAGGAAAGACAAGAATAGACAAAGATTTGAGTAACTTCTGCTCTCCTGTAATCCAGACCAGTCCACCATAGGCAGATACTATTTTAAGAAAGAGGCTTAAAACTTTTAAACGAAATATAACTTTTGAACAGCATGAAAAATATTCTTTAGTGTCTTGTGCTTAGTGAATTCTTTTCTCTATTAGAGCTCAATTTAGTTCTCATGAGCTCACAGTCCATCCATTAATTTTAGTGCAATTTGGAGCACGACCTAAATTAGTTGGCCGATCAGCCTGTCTTTTTAGTCTCAGCATTTTGCATAGTCACAATCGTGGCCAAAACTGATTACAAAGAGTCCTTCTCAGGCCATTCCACTTTTAGTGAGCTCTCAATGTTTTTTTCAGGATGCTAAGTGACTGCATCAATTCATGCAGTAAATCATTGACTGCAAAGTGCATTTTACTTGCTCCCTGTTGCCCGAGTTCATCCACCTAACTTGTTTTCTTTAACTGTGGCACCTAAATTGCTCTGAGCACTCCGTATATTCTGGGCAAAGAGAAATGAGTTGTTATTTGAAAAGCTTCAGATTCTTTGGAGTGAATTTGGGCTGATGTATCTAGATCTCCCAGTAGTAACAGCTACAGACAGATCAATGCTTTTTGTATCAGAGATAGGACTCTGCTTTCTGATTCCCACTGTTTTGGAAAGTTTTTTCCACTGCCATAGTAATTAACTAAATAAAGGACACTATATTCAGCAGTGATTACTGAAAGTAAGCTTGACAAAATTTTTTCGTCAAAAGTATAGATAACACAGCTTCTATAAAAAATGCAGTTAAAATTGAAATGAAATAGATTATAGTTACCTCTGAATAAGAGAAAAAGTGGACAGTATCTGGGAACTTCCATTCAGTGGAAAATTTGCCCTCTTTCTGGGTGCAACAAATATGCTGACTGATCAGTAGTTTCCTGGCCCCGCTGAACTTCAGTTCACAGGAAACATGGAAACAGGAGAGGAAATGAGCTCTCTATTTCAGAGGCACCCAGAAGGTTACAGAGTTGTAAGGAAAAGCTAATGTGGATTTATCAGAGGCAGATCATGTCACTTGTCCTCCCACTACTGGATAAAAGGCCTCTCTGGGCAAGACATAATTAGGAGATTCTCTGTATCCTCAGTTAATATACAGCTTTTTAAATGCTCTTTCACAATACAAACCTAGAAAGTGCTTCTCAGTGGTTTGCTGCCAAACAGGAAGGTCGTTCCTTCCTGTGTGATACTCACTTGGGTCTTGACTGAGACAGTGAAATAGGGAACACGCATTTTCTACAGCCAGTACAGCTAGACAGCATCTGGAAGGGGCTGCAAGCACATGGGAGGACAGAATTAGAAGTTAAAAGGATTTGAGAAATAGGCTGGAACAGACTTAAAATAAGATGATGATGATACATTAAGAGCAAAAGAAGAAGTAGCTATCAGCTGCACAAATGCAACATGGAGAATGGGTGGATGTGGAGACCAGATAGGGTCACAAACATAAGTCCATGTCATGCTGTTGCAAAAACACAGAGACAAACAGTGATCCTAAAACAAACTTCACCTTGGAATCTATAAATATTTGTTTCATCTAAAGATGTTAACACTTCAGCAAGAGTAGTGCACCCAGCCCAGGCACCACACTAGTAATGGTGGACTACTGCAGAGCGGCCAAAGGAGAACACAGATAATTAAATGTAATGAGAACAGCAACTGGGGTTGTTGCCTTTAGTCCTGAGTTTTTCTACTTCTGTTTTCTGCTACCGCTCTGAATCCCTGACCATATTACATCTTCCATGTGACTCCCATTCTCATTACTCATCCTGCATCACAGACTGGTCAGATGATATTTTCCATATCACAGCATGGGAAATTTTGTTCCACAGAAATCCCAGTTCCATTAACAACCCCATAGCACTGTTCTCATGCAGAAACGCATCTGCAAGTTAAAAATGGGACAGCCAGCATTGGAACTAGAACTAAGGACCAGGGCAGGGTTCAAATCACCCCACTAAAAGCACAGCTGATTTCCTTCTTGCCTACATCCTTTATTTCAATGTACAGCCAGAGCAAAGGTGGGGCTGTGACCTTCAAAGTGTTCTGTCTATCCCAGATGACTTGATTGACACAGAAAGGACAGGGAGGCACAGCAGTGGTTCAGTGACATTACAGCTTCTACTGTAAAGTGACAGGGAGAAAAAAAATATCAGAAAGAAAAAGAAAAGGAGAAGCAAAAGTGGCATACTTAGAGACAAAGCAAAAAAGCCAGTGACGGGAGAGAGTCCCTTCTAATTGAAGAACTCCCTGCATCTGACAGTCTTTGAGAGTCCAAATGCACTCATGGACAACTTTGGCACCAAAAAGGGCTCCACAACAAATGTAAAAGCATATATTTTCTTTTTGTGTTAATTAATATCAACTAAGCACACAAAAAATCAAAAGCAACTGTCTTAGAAGCAGCATGGGAATTCACAGGGACCCATGCTTGTTTGTTGTACTGCACAGTACTTAAGAGATTCATCAAATAGCCTTGACGTTTTCCTACTGTGTGATGCTACAGATACCCATGTTTTCAGCTCACTAAATGCTTGGGAAGCACTATACCTTAAGAGGAGACAAGAGTGTTGTTTTGGGCATCTCAGCTCCTCAGGCTGATGGAATGTTATAGAAGCGTCTGGAGAAGATAAGTTTATCTCTGACCAGAGAGCATAAACCATCATCATTTCAATGCCAGTGCCTGTAGGAAGCTAAGGCCACCCTGCACTGCCTCACAAAGTATATTTTATTTACTGTTTTCTGTAAGACATGAAGTTCTTTTGCCATGGGTAAGATCTCCAAAGCAGGATATGCGTGCTTTTCTGACAGAGCTCAGAAGTGGGGCTGGCTGTGCTCCCAGACCAAGGGCAGGGATGTGGAGAGGAAAAGCTCCACCACCCGCCCGAGAGAGACCTCTGGCCACTCACTTCCCTGAAGCCCAGCCACTGCTGCCACCCTGCCACTTCACATGGGTGCCCAAGCTCCCCTGCCTGGTACCAGAGACAGGCAGACCCTGCTTTGCCCACGCTGCACTACAGGGCTGGCAGCAGCCTTCCTCTTCCCACTCTGCCATCGCTTCCCTCCTCCCGCTCTGCCATCCCCTCCCTTACATAAGCAAAGGTAACCCAGAGGACACGGCAGTTTCTGGATGAATACATGTCGTACAAGATATCTGCTGGCTCACAAGCCCTTTTTTGTTTGTTTCGAATACTGCTGCCTGATAAGGATAGCAGAACCACTTTAGCCTTGAGAAAGGACTGTGCTTACAAAAGCATCCTCATCGCCCAGACCTCACTGACGCACGCTTGGGCTGGAGGACAAACACAAACCATCTCTCCTTCAGTTTGCCATGGGGGCCAACGGAAAAGGGTTCAACCTTCATCATAAACCAGCATATTTAATACATAGTTGTCATCAGTGCATTTCTGGTCAGCTACATTAATTCATTACTGATTTTCTATTTGGAGGTTCATTCTAAAGACAAATGAGGCATGATTCATGAAATAAAAAAGGTAACATTGGTCAATTTTATAACCAAATCTCTTTCTCATGGTGTTTTGCAGGATAACACACAGCCATATGAAGTTTTCATGGCTACAGGTTGAATATGTGCTCCACGGACATGGGAGAAAGGAGGAGATCACAAGGCTTTTTGCCCCTTTTCTCCCCAGCTCTCTTCCCCATTAATCAAAGTGTGGCGACTCCTGCCGCACACATAGTAGCTACATGAGCAGAGTATTCGTCTCTTTTGGATCTTTTTCTCCAGCTGCGAGAGCCCTTCTGCAACTCTCCAACAACAAGAAATGAATCGGAGACCAGTCTGTGCCTGCATAGGTGATACAGGTTTGGGAAGGACCGTTTGATAGAACACAAACCAGAAAAACAGAAGTGTAAAATCTACAGGTATCAAGAAAAACCCAGTAATAACCTGCTGGGAGCACACAGATTCACTGGAATGAGATTATGTGCTGTCATTTTCCATCAGTTCTCTCAACTGATTGCAGCATTCGACACATGCAAGCAAGATTCTCAGGCGATGGCAGATGAACAAAACTAATTTCTTCCATCATTTGAAAGTCATTAGGATTAGAGCACTGTATGCACCAAGCATCAAATTAAGCACCCATAACAGGATCAAACCCCATCATCCCCCAGGTCTTTGCAAATTAGCACTGCAAATTAAGTATTTTAGTGAAAGAACTTCTAATTTGTTTTCTTCGTTAGCAATGATTTAATTATGCCTACTTTTAAAACACAAGATGCCTGAAAGTTCTCTTTTTTACATAGCTAACGAGACAGTATTTTACTATTCCATGTAACAATTGCAAAATTATGATGCAAGTGTAGAAACTAAATTTCAAATGAAAACTTGTATCTCGCTTGTTATTAAACCTGTTAATAATACTTGCATTACCAAGGATAGTAGAAACAATAGGAAAGTACAGTTCATAAACAATCAGAAGTAGCAGCAATGTGGGGAAAATGCAGGAGAACCAACTTTCAAATCATTTTGTCCCTCTGGACTATAAATGAAGAAGTTCTCTAACTTTAGGCTCCCATCTTCCCAAGCGCTACATACATTGCTAGATCAAAGCATTGAGAAGCACAGCATGAGCTAAATAAACCTTTATGATATTTTGATTTGTTGACCAAAGACAGATAATCTACAACTTGGTGGCAGTACCACCAAACATGGAACAAACAGGCTCTGTATGTTTGCCAGTTCACTTGATTATCATCATCTTTAACATAAAATGTAATATTCTGTCTTAGGCTTCCTGATTTATTTACAAAGTAAGACAATTAACATTGGGATAATAAATCTGGGGAATATATCTTTTCATTCATTATGCCTCAGAAAGATATAAATATTTTCAAACTATTACCCTGTACAAGAAAATACACAGAAAGATAAACAGAAGAAGCAGAAAAACACTCCACAGTGTATGGTTTATGTAAATTGAAACTGAAGTCTATATATGGAAAATGAGAACAAAATGTAACATTTATTGGATTCTATTCACTCGGAGCATAAAGCTGGAATTATAATAGCAGGTGTTCTCAGATATAGGTTTAAATGCCAGCAAATTACTCCAGTACAATTTTTGTCTACTAGGTAGTACATGTAATTTAGCTCAACGGTGTTAGTCTGCTTCTTTTTTTTTCAGGCCTGTTTATCTTCTGCTACCGCTCTGTGTACTTCACACACAGCATGCTACCAAAAAAAGCTGAAAACTGTTAATAGAAAACCTTTTAAAACTGTGATTCTTGCCCTAGTAGTTATTATGGATTAACACCACACCCTCTGCCCCCCCACCCCCCAAGTGGAAAAAGAAAGAAGGTAGATGTAAAACATATATAATAGTAGACCTATGCATTTCCAAAAGGAGAGATTGCCACAAAGGATTAAATTATTTTCTCTCTGTGCAAAAGATACACAAACAGTACTTAAAACAGAACTATATGTTATTAGCCCCCTCATACTCTATTCTACACAGGCCACTTCAGAGCAAAGCATACCCCCTCTTTCCCAGCTGTGTAAGATCTCCGAAGTAGCTGGTATGCTGGTAGACTCACAACACAATTTGGGAAGTCCTTTTTGAACCATTATCACACTGTGGAGAGGTTGCAACTCCAATTCAACAAGGCCATTCAATCTGGAGTCCCAATGGACCACTGAAACAAGGGAGCCAGTTTATACACCGCATCCTTTAATGAGTTAGAAGTTTAGGAGAAGTTATGATTTCATACAAAAAGTCACTCTCATGGCTCCTCCACAAGCCACACACATTGCCCTAATTACTTCAACTAACTAAATTCAGTTGTGTAATTCTGAGCCAATTATTTTTTTTTCCAAGCAGCAAATCAGGACTTTAATGCACAATGTGCAGATGCACATATCCAAGTGTGTGCATTTGCTTATGCTTCATAAACCTTCTGCTAAGGTTTAATTCTCGCTGGATCATAAATATCTGAAGAAGATTGAACTCAGAGGATTTTCACAGAGTAAACACTTTAAACCTCAGAGCTGGATTTTATTTCCTGCTGTTATGCAAGCAGTTTAAAGCACTGAAATACATTCTGGAACTACAAAACACATGGCCCAGGACTTGTCACATAGTGATTGATTTCTCCCTCTTTCCAACCAGATCCCAATACTCATTTCAGCCAAGGACTGCATATTCTTATCATCTACTACTGCCTAGTTGTTTTCGGTTTTTTTTTTTTTCATCTGTGGGCCAGATAGAAATTTGTTCCAACCTGAAATCAGAATTAAAGAGAAATAGTTCCCAGTGAATTGATATTCCCCCAACCAAACACCTCTCTCAGAAAAGATTAGGCAACATTTTTGCCATCTGATCTTCCCAGAGGAGTGAGAACATCTTTAGTTCTGCTTTGCACTCCTTTAGAGCAAACTGCTGAAAAATTCAGGTAAACATACATCCTGTTGTTCCAGTCTCACCTTTCTCCCAGCCAGAACTGTCTCCCTCAGGTGGTTCTAGCAGAGGAAATTTTCACCTTTATCACCAAATCCTGAAGTTCTGTGGCAGGATTTACAACAGAGGCAGCTGCTAATAATCCTGTGATGAACCTCCAATGAATTCAAGCCTGAATCCAATCCAATTCTGCAGTCATTTCCTCTGAAGCCACAGGACCACTTGTTAAGTGATCTCTACAAATGTCAGAAAAAAAGTGTATGACTAGTCAGCTCTTTAAGCTTGTTTCATTCTAAAAGTACTTTCAGAAAGTGTCTGTCTATGTGCTGTCCTGGGGAAGAAAGAAAAAAAAATGCCTCAGAAGCAAAAATAAGAAAATTAATTAGTTCTTGTTTTGACTGCAAAAGAATAGCCAAATTCATTCCAAACGCAAAATCAGACTGGAAAGTAATATAAAAATGTAATTCCAGTGGAAAGGAGGTATCTTGGCTCTGAGAAGAAGTTTGAAGTCAAAATCATCTCAGATAAGAATCTTGCTTTAACTAAAAGAGTTGATGCTATTTTCCTGCACAGCTGTAAATCAGGACCCTGTGTATGCAATAAAAAGGTAAAAGCTCATATACTGACTGGCAAAACCAAAAGTTATTCCAAATGAGTAAGGAATTGGTATCATCTCTACAAGCTGATAGGGATATTTGCCTTCTATTTTATAGTTCTTAAAATCATGTCTGTCTTTTTTCCCCCTTGTTATCTTGTTTCCAAATTATTATTTTTCCCCAGTCTTCTCAAGAGCTACATCTCTGGGCTTATGTGCAGCCAAGCAAATTCAATGAATGTTTAAAAAAACACAAATATTTACTCCTCTGAAAGACACATGAAGGTGTCTTCATGAAGGGTGCAAATATTTCTGCACTTCCCACCTCTGTAGTGCTTACACACCTTGGTGTCAATCTCAGATAGCTCTCTAGACCTTCACCTGTCAAGTCATAAGTACTACACTGTAATACAGAGCCAGCTCCAAGCTTCTTGCTTGCAGTCAGAGTTGCAAAGTGCAGCTGTGTGAAAGACAGTGGTGTAGATGCCCCAGGCACCAGACTGAAAGGAAAAGAGAGAGTTTTTCAGGAGCCAGGGAAGACAACCAGCGGGGAGCAAGGAAGCTGTGACAGAAGCACGAAGAAGCCCTTCTGGGGCCTGTGATCAGTGTCCTGTTTTCTTGGGGGTCTAGGGGATCTGTGCCTCTTAATGAGGCCAAAACAGTTCTTGAGGACTGCCGTGCTATGTTGGTGGCTGCATCTTGAGGCTGCAGGGTGCCAGAGCAATATCCATCTGAGACAACACATGCTGTTGAGAAAGCAGCTCCTCCTATCCTTTGTCATGGAGTACTGGACACTGCTTATAGTCTGTATACACCCAGGTACAAACGTGCTCATTCCTGCTCTGAGGTTCTTCCAGACAAGGTAGAGCTCCCCATGCTCAGCAGGCCTTTGATGGCACATGCAGAGCCGCACATAGGACCTCAGCTCAGGATACAGAAAGAGCTCTTCTCTGCACAGACACAAGCAAGTGGGAAAAGTGAGCAATGGATGGAAGGAACAAATGTGACATGACACTGAGATGCTCTGCAGATCTATGTGTGAGGACCCCTCAGTGGTTTTTAAATCAATTCTTCCCAGCAGGCAGAGAACATGCCGCATTAGAATTCCTGACAGCCTAATTCAAGTGCAGGCAGACCTACAGCCTCAGCACCCAACAAAACCAGTTTTGCTCCACCATCCACTTCTATCTGTTGCCTGTGACAACTACCCTGAGCTTCCTGTTGCATGGCACAATTTTAACTCTGGTAGTTATTGGCAGTAACGTTCTGGAGGACAGAAGTATAAATGGGCTAAAATGTGGAAACTTCGTGGAGACTGTGACCATCAGTAGCTAGTAAGAATGGCAGTTTGGACACAAGCTTTGGCTCAGGACACTCCCCTAGCAACACTGATTACCGAAAGTGGGCTATTGTAGCAATGATCCTTTCCATACATACCTAGAGCTACATCTGTATATAGACACCCACACAGCTTGATGCTTAAATTAGTGGTTTAGTGTCTAATACTGATTATCATGGGAGACCTACAGTGTGACCTGGTACAGCCGCTATTCTACCAAAGACAGATAATCAATAACACCTCTTCTCATGACTCTTGTGTGCCTAGGGGTGCTGTTGTAGTAGTGGATGCAGGAGATACATATACCCAGTGGTGTCCCAGAGAAGGGGTAGCTAATGGCCAGCCAGCTGCAGATGCATCAGCAATGTCCTGAGGTACGCTGCCACCTTGTTGTAGTTTAGAGAGATGACAGTGAGCAGCTTTTACTCCTTCATTTCATTCACAGCGAGGTTATCTGGCATCCAGACAAGTGTTGCTGTGTTCGTTGTGGAGATAAAGGGTGATGAGGGTGCTGGCTATTCAACAGTACAGCCTGGCAGTCCTGCAGGACACAGCAATTCTATTCGGATGCATTGGAAAAACCCACTTCCCTCCTTTCCGCCCTCATACTACAAATGTACTATAAAAACACATCTAATTCGATGGGTTCCGGTTTGTCTAGAGCAATATATGCTTGTCCAAGAAGAGGAACAATATTCTGTAACAGGCAGGATAATGCATCTAGACTGTCAGTAGGTTTTGGTCAGCTTAAGCACTTTCTGACTTCCTCAAAGTTTGTAGCTGGCAGCACGTTTCATCCAAAGTGAGGTATTTTTGCTCACACCTGTGTGTTAACTGTTGCCAGGGTCTAAAGCAGAGTTTTGTCCCATTCTGGAATAAAGGATTAGAGACTGAAAGGATGAGAAAACAAGCCTTGTCCTAACAGTTTAAACATAAACAGAGGAGAACATTCAGTGGCCTAATAGCTTCTGTTTCAGATCCCTCCTGCCTGGGACATTCTGGTTCTTCTAACCAATACAGTGTTTACTGCCTGAACACGGTGGTGGTAGTGGGGGATGGGGGTGGCATGGGCTGGCAGTCTCCCTGCAGCAGAGCAATCTCAGCTTCCTCTTTACCACCCCTCACCAAAGTCTGTGTCTTAAACCAGCCTGGAAACTGTGTTGAGCGTTACAGTCTGGATGGAAAAATTACATTGTAATCACAAAAGTGTTAGCAACAACAGTTATTTCATACAAAAAGGAGGGAACCAGAGTCATGGAGAAGTTGAAAGATGAAGAAAGCAAGGATCTGCAAACTAACTTTCCATGTAACTCAAGACTGGCTACAGCAAATTCAGCCAAGCTACACTGGAAGAAAGACTGTAGGCAGGATGAGAATCAAGCCCACAGCCCTGCTTTTCATGATCTCAGTAATAGACATATAAAAGAAAAAAATCTGAATGCACACATTGAAAACAAAGTGCAAACATTTTAGAAGCTTAAGGTCCAAAGTTGCAGGACTGGAGGCTTCACGAGCTGTGCGTTCCTCTAGGTAACTTCAGTATGAAACATTCACTTCTCACAGACATGAAAAGAATCCTATAGGATGCAAAGGAATGAGAAATTCAGTTCTTAAGGTGAACTGTGTCCTGTTGACATATCAGCCTGTTCAGGACATTCTCTGCACACTTCTTGGAGCTTGCACACAAACACACAAGCTTAATGGGTTCAGCTTAAAATAGCCATTTTTAAGAGCTGTATTTTTACTTACATAACCCAGGATGAAAGTGGTTGGAAAGTATACAGTCACATAGCTTTATCTCCACTGATACATAACTGGCACTGCTCTGTATCACTGGTCAGTCTTTCACAGTGGTCCTCTCCAAGTTACAGGTTGGGGTTTTCTTACTATTTCCTGAGGTGCTTTTAGAGTTTATATCAAGAATCTGGGACCAATTATCATGAGACAGCCAAAGCAAGAGGGTAAGTTAATTACTTAAAGAACACTAAATTGAAATCAAACAACCTTGTTTCTGTGCCTCAGGACAGGATTTCAGATCTATTATAAGAAAATGGAAGAAAAGACAGTAAGAACCTCAGGAAATTCATCTTAGTACTAATGATTTGAAAGCTCTGTTTTCTGGAACCCAGAATAATGTTCAAAAGTAAGGCATCTAAACAAGATTTAGAAAAAGAAAAGGCTACAGGTCAACTAAATTTTTTAGCTTAATTCATTTAAAATACAGAACTTTGATAATTTTTTTAAGTAGACAATATGTTGTCTGTTCAGACCTTGCTGAATATCTTTTATTTTCTGAGTGTCAGCAAGAAGCCAATATTACCTTAAGCCGTATGGTCTATTACTGTGAAAGATGGCGGCAGTGTTCATCACATCCTTTCTTTCCTTCATGTTAATTGGAACTGAAGATCAAAAATTTGTGGCTCTCAACACTCAGGAGATATGTAAACTACAAGAGAAATATAGCTAAGGTCTTCCCTGCGTGTGTTGCACACCAGATAAGGCAACGCTCTTTCCTTCCCCTCTCCTATTTCGGCAATTCTACTATGGCATATTCAGCTGTACTAAGCTATAGAGTACAGCAAAAGCTATTTATGAACTCTCACATCTGTGCACACATAGTGGCAATAACACAAGACTGTAGTAACTGGGAACGTTTTGATGTGACATTTTTCTAAAGGAAACCTTGTTTCCTCGATTTCTGCAGGAAGGAGGAGAGGACCCTGCTCAAAACTCAGACCTGCATTTAAAGCACTGATGGGAGACCAAAGCAGGTATTCAAAACTCCACTAAGCTTCACCCTTGTCCATGAAATGCCATTTTGGTTGCTCGTTCAAAATTAGGTTTAATTGATTTAGACATCACTTGCATGACAAAACAGTAGCTTTGAGCAAAGTGCTCACCAAAAGGAAATGAAGCCACTAACACAACATGAAGAGTTGAAAATAAACAAACAGTGATGCAGCTAACACAACTCATGGACACTGCACATCTTGATTTTCTTAGATGGCCTCTGCTTAAGGATGTCAACCAAAGGCTCTTCAGAAACACGGGGATGATTCTCAAAAAAATCAGCCCTGGCTGCTGATTGTGAAGAACTCTCAGACACTTCACCTGTCACAGAATCTCCTACGATTTGTGTGTTTGGTCTCTGACAAGAGAAGCATGTCCCTGTGCTAGCTGTTGCTGTTGGAGTGAGTCAATAGAAAGAATTATCACTCCCATAGCATTTGATGGCATTAGTAAGTCAAAAACTGATTCATATTGTTAATTTTTCTCCCAGAAGATTATTTGGCTCTGTTACAAAGTGAAAACAGGCATTTTCTAAATTTCTAGACAATAAAAAAATAATCACAGTATTCTCAAGTGTCACAAAATTCATTATTTTTTAAAACTTCTAATTTTACTTAAAAATATCTGGTGATTTTAGACAAGCAATGACACCTTGGCTTTTCAGAACAAAAAAATCTGACTAATGCCTCATACATATGGAATGTGATTGTGCCACCAAATCTTCTTTTTCTCTTGGGGAAAAAAAATTAAAATCTGTTCCACTTCATATCTTTAAAGATTTGATTCACTTAATTTTTAATTTTTTTTTTCCTGAACAAATTAAACTAAAGTAAAGTGGCACAGATAATCACAGCACCAACCCTCAGCAATACTACTTGGGCTGATGCGCACTCCTGGTCTTATGAGGAAGGATGCCAATGCACCACACAGTCCCCTTTCCCTTCTCCTTCCCCCAGTGGGATTTTGGTTTTGGCCCCATGGTGTGGACTGATAAAGATGTTGCATATCTTGTAAGACTATTTCCTGCACTTGTAAAACAAATAATATTTCATCTAGTATAAAAAACATGCTGCAGTACATACTGCAACTTTATTTTCTTCCTATTTTTTGTGTTGAATACTGTGCTGTATCTTCAGGGGTTTGAGCCTTTACTTCTAGACCATTTGATATAATAAACCTAATAAACAGACCCAAGATAAACACACAAATGGAAGCTAATCCATTTACTATTAAAAAAGGGCTATTTAGATCATATTGTACAGAGGAATAAAATACTTCAGCTATCCAACCACCATTTGAGAAAGAAACATTGTGTTAAAGACAGGCAAATATCACACTCATAGTTTGATTTTACTTGCCATATTTTACTAGCAACTCCTAAGTTTATCAGAGCACCAGATGCTAACAAAGCATAGCATGGCCTGTCTGCTTTCAACTTATTTTGTGCCTTTGATGGCACTTTCAGAGCCGCTTCTTTCTCATTTGCCAAAACACTCTTAGAAATATCACAACAGGAACAAGCAAGTCCTTTTAAAACCATGCTAAAACCACGACTACAAACTGCATCTTTTAAATAAACTGCTGTCCTCTTCAAAAGGAAGTATTTGCTGAGAATTACTCTAGTGTGTAACACAAGAAACAGCACTTTGACTGGCATTTCATAGGGTTTTCCCAACACTAATGAGCACAGACTCACAGCCCTCCTCCAAGAATGGAGACTGTTCCTTCTGCTGTGAAAACCCCCGAGTGCCTCAGGGGTCACGGAAGAAGTTTGGGGTAAGGCTCAGCTCAGCTCGTACCCCCCCCAGCTGTCGCACCCACCTCCTGAGCCAAACCCAGCAAACGCTTCTCCTTGGGCAGACAAGTCACTGCTGCTGCCCAAAGTGTGATCCTTCAGCTAAAATGAAAAACGGAGGAGAAGGGAGGAATCTTCCACACTTCTCTAGACCTTTTCCAGCTCTTCACCTTCTCAAGATATTAAATTGTAGAGTATCAATGGTAAACAAGGAGACAATCAACCCCTCCCCTTCGCACCAGCAGGTGGTAAACCAGCAGCACCCAACCGGGCACTGCACCATTGCACCAGCCAATCCTTCTCCTGACTTGCTGAGGCCACCACACAACAGGAGCTCGATTCGGCAGGATCCTCCTCTTCCCAGATGGTGCAGAAACCTCACTAGCTGTAGAGAATAATGGGCTGAAATGCAAATCACTGCCTACCTGTGACTCAAACAAACAAAACTGAGAAGGCTCAGATCCTGCGCTGGCACTGCTGTCCTGTACTGCCAGAAAAACACATTTGGCATCGTATGTATCACCGAGTTGTTTATTATTGAATCACATCACATCCATACGTATCCTGAGCAATCTGTTGCTAGGTGCTGATTTATTTGATAACTTTGTAGACTTTGAACATTTTTCCAGAAAGGAATGCTGGACCTGGCGGTTTTGTTGTTATTTTGTTCAAATGAAACAACAGTAGCTGAAAAAACTCGTATGGCTCCTCAGCAGACGTAGGGAAAAAACCCAATGGTGTTTGCATCGTGGCAGACCTTGAAATCAGATCAAACAGCAACTATGAAGCAGCCTCTTTTGAACTGCAAGAGCAGCTGTAGGGAATTATTTAACCTCATGCTCTTATGATGATATTAGATGGAAAACCTGAAGAGACCGGTTCAGAAACAATCTTAATCAACAAATCTTTCACAAGACGCATACTCTTGTTCAAAATAAGATAAGTCTTTGAACTGGGTGACCTTGGAAGATTTATTCTATCATCATACTCCTGGTCCTGCAATTTCGCATCATTAAAGTGAAACTCAAAGGACTAGTTAGGCTTTCAATTTTAGCTAAGCGTAAACAGATTTTCTTCCAGTTCTGCAGACTGTTTTATGTTTAAGAATGTCAAAATACACTGCAGAGTCCATTAAATGGCATTCTGTTTTGCAGCGAAGGGAGAGGGAACCATAGGCCAGTCAGTCTCACCTCTGTGCCTGGCAAGATTATGGAGCAGATCCTCCTGGAATCTCTGCTAAGGCACATGGAAAATAAGGAGGTGATTGGAGTCAGCCAACATGGCTTTACCAAGGGCAAATCATTCCTGAAAAATTTGGTGGCCTTTTATGATACTGCCACATGCTCGGTAGACAAGGGCAGAGCAACAGATGTTGTCTACCTGGACTTGTGCAAAGCGTTCGACACTGTCCCGCATGACATCCTGGTCTCAAAATTAGAAACTAATGGATTCGATGGATGGGCCACTCGGTGGATAAGGAGCTGTATGGCCGGCCGCACCCAAAGGGTTGTGGTCAATGGCTCAATGTCCACTTGGCAGCCAGTGACAAGGGGTGTTCCTCAGGGGTCCGTACTGGGACCAGTGCGGTTCAACATCTTTGTTGGAGACATGGACAGTGGGATAGAGTGCACCCTCAGCAAGTTTGCCGATGACACCAAACTCAGTGGTGCGGTCGACATGCTGGAGGGAAGAGATGCCATCCAGAAGGACCTGGACAGGCTTGAGAGGTGGGGTCATGCAAATCGCATGAAGTTTAACCAAGCCAAGTGCAGGGTCCTGTGCCTGGGACATGGCAACTCCAGGCACAAATACAGGTTTGGTGGAGAATGGCTAGAGAGCAGTCCTGAGGAGAAGGACTTGGGGGTGTTGATGGGTGAGAAGCTTAACATGAGCCAGCAATGTGCACTGGCAGCCCAGAAAGCCAACTGCATCCTGGGCTGCATCAAGAGAAGTGTGGCCAGGAGGTCACAGGAGGTGATTTTGCCCCTCTAGTCTGTACTCGTGAGACCCCACCTGGAGTACTGTGTCCAGCTTTGGAGTCCTCAACACAAGAAGGACAAGGATGTGTTGGAATGGGTCCAGAAGAGGGCCACAAAAATGATCAGAGCACCTCTGCTATGAAGACAGACTGAGAGAGTGGGGTTGTTAAGCCTGGAGAAGAGAAGGCTCTGGGGAGACCTTATAGCGGCCTTTCAATAAGTATGGTCTTCGGTGAAGTGAGATCTGAGTATCAAACAAAACCAGGGCCCAGACTTTCACTAAACACTGGGAAACCAGAACCAGGCTCAAACCTCACTGCCTCTTGTTGCTGGTAATGAGATGGATCCGAGTTTCATAGTCACACAGCCTTGATATCGAAAGTCTCAACATGGATCTGAACAGATCAGAGCTAAAATTGTCATAAAAATACAATAAAATCCCACTGGTAAATCCAGAGAAAGGTATTGCATTTCCTCATAAGATCCTGTTTTATTCTGCGCTACTAGATAAGTCTTTGAGCAAGAATAAACCAAATATTTTCTCTCTTACTAATTTCAAGGCCAAAGCTATACACAGTTACAGCTTTCTCATGCTCTAGCTCTTGTGAAAATGAGATGGTTAGAGTGAATGAAGTTACTTTCTAGTCTCCCTTTATAAACATGACACACAGGTTCTTCATTTTGTGCATCCTTATTGTTGTGATTTTGCTATTTTTACAAAATTTTAAAAGTATGAATTTATAAGTTCGTGGCATTTTTAAATGAAAATCTATTTTCACATCTCCTTGAATATTACCATCCATCCCTGATTGATAACTTCCAGAACAAGTGAAGCAGAAGGATTTGTGTTGTACCTTGCATGGAGATCCTGCTGGTTTACCTATTTCAAAACTCCATGTAATCCTTTGGTCGATTGAAAGGCATTGGTGAAGTTAGGATGTAGGAGTGGCCCCAGAGCCCACTGAAGTCACTGGGTACCTCATGGCTTTCTGTAAACTTTGGATTCAGAGGTCAACATCTGTACAAAACCTAAACCTCAGAAAACTGAGTGCAGAAGAAAAAATGGCATCGATCGTATCAGCAGATGCAGAGCTTGTGGCAGCTTGAAGTCATTTTGTGTACAAAGAATTTAGAATACAGAGCAAGATGGGCTCAATTTCTGCAAGGAGATGGGGTTAAGCTGTCTCTTGCAGGGAACCTAGCTCCTAGTATGATCTCTTTCATAAATAATTCTTTTTCTTTTTCTCTTGCAGGGCTGTGTTGGAAGGATGCAACAGAGCAGGAGGCTGAAAGCTCAACTACCCAAAAGCTCTCCATCCTAATGCACTCCTGCTGAGCACGGCAGGGCCTCTGAGAAAGAGGAAACCAAGTGGAGAGCATACAAGCAGCAGCATTTACTGCAGAGCTGAGAAAAACAAACTGAAAGACAAAGCTTTAGTCCCTGAGCCTGCCACTTCCACTTTGCAGGCTGAGCTCCTCACCCACATTCACACTGACATCACACATTGATCCTGCAGCAGGATCCACGCAAGCATGAAGTCCTAAATAACATTAATTACCGCATGCCCTTCAGCAGCACTACTTTTTCCACTGAGCTTGTAGCATCTGTAATAATTCTGAAGAGGATACACCAAGAGGTGCAACTCTGAAACAACACGCTCTCACATGACGGCAGCACATTGTTCTTTGTGTCGCACACTTAACTGCTTTGCACAAATTCTTGTACATTTGTGCATCTTTGAGGTAAAAAGGATAAGAAAAGCAGCCTGATTCATTTTTATGACACAGATAAAGTTTTCCAGAAAACAATTCTCTGTTAAAAATGTGAGAACAATACAAAGGCTTCAAATGCATTAAAAAGTAAAAAGCATAAAATAAGCCATGAGTATTTGCTGGTGGTGTAATTAGGCTAGAAGTAGATCACAGTTGAGGTGTCACAAATTACAATATAATGATGTAAAAAATACTAGCAAGACATGGCATAGTTTTCAGTCTCCTCATCTTGCACAAAGCTGTAGAGAAAACAAGGTTCAGCTACACATACAGCAGTGAGAAATTTACACAGCTAACAAGTCAAACGAAACTTTAAAAAAAAGCTATAACAATTCCTACATTAATGTCACACTTTTAATGACATTTAATGCTTTTTCAAAGTCATCTTTCTTCCTAAACATTAGACCCCTTTCTTACAGAGAAAGAGAGGTGTAAACCCGGTCCATTCATTTAATAATGCAGAGTGAGAGTCTGTAAATGCAAACATATACCTGCTGCTGAACGCAATCACAACTACATACCTGTGAGTTACAAGATCCTATTTGACTGAGTAAGGTTCCCATTTATGCCAGGAGAAGCCTGGTGAGCAGGGAACTCCAACATCTGGCCCTTGCAATCAGGGAGCATGGAGTTCCGACATGTAGCCCTGGAAGTGGGTGTACCAGGTTGTCACAGCCAAATATGCATGGTCACGGGCATCTTTAGATATTTCAGAATTTTTGTATGACCTACCATATGTGTCTACAACTCACCTGGATCTGGACAGAAATTACTTACTAGAAGCTGCTCAAACACTGCAGTTACTTAATTCCCAAGATGTATACCATTTTGATATCCAATAGCTTGCATGACACTAATAAATCTATCATGCATCACAACGAGAATACACTCCATGAACAGATGACATTGTTGAAAGATTATATCAAGGCCACACAGAAACATGGCGAGTTCCCTGTTGGTGAGTTCTCTCATTTAGGATACATGTCTTTTATAACACATGCCATCACTGTTTAAGAAAAAAGCTTTATTACAATGAAAGGGAAATATCGACTATACAGAAATAATGTCAAGCAAAAGAGTAAATCATAGGCCTGTGAAACCAGTACCACATACTAAAGTTGCTACGGATGCCCCAAGGCAGAGCAGCACAGTCCTTTCAAAGTGACACTGGAAATAAGACAGTTCAAGGTACATTGCAAAATTGTTCCAAAATCCACTCAACCTTGGCTATTGTTCAGCATGGTGGTGGTGTTGAAACTGTCATCAGCAAAGCTGTATCAGTTTATTCCCAAGAAAAACCTGAACCAAGTCTGTGAGTCAAGTCATTCAGAAGTAAAGTTTGCAATATCCCCTAAATCATCAAAGGCAGTGATGTGAAGGGTTTCAGATGCTCTTACAAGGCAGCCAGAGAAGCATGACCTTCATTTCTGGACTGTTTTCTCATATCTCCATACCCTCATCATTTTCATTTTTTTCATCTTACATTGGTTGCCATTTCCATACTTCTGACTTGGTTTAGTTACCCTGGTTCCCTATGGAAATCAGATTTCCAGGATCAGTCAATGTATGTGTCTGCAGTAAGCCTTTAATGCTAAGTTCAGACAAATCAGATACTGGAGATCTCAAATACGATAAGTTCTCTATGTATTTTGTAACTCCAGAGTAAGGGAAGGCCAAGGGTTTGATTTGGCTGGCCAAGTCAGTCAAATAAGGCAGCCTGCATGTAGCTGTCAAAATATTTAGCAGAAGAAAGGCTGTATGCGAAAGAATGGAATTCTATAGGCTACATGGTGAGAACAGACAACAATAGTGTAATTTAAAAGTCTATGACCAAGCTCAAGACTGCAGGAAACTAAGTTTCCACAGTATTCTGTGTAGTCACATGATTTTACAGGCACAGCTTTGTGAACAGCCAAGTTCATAGCAGTAGTGATATTTAAGCTAATATTCATTATGAGATTTTCATTATTAAGTTTTACTGTGTTCCACAATAGGTGGGCCTATTGCTGGAATCTGAGGGAATTCAGCAGCCTTGCTGGGCTGGCCATCTCTGCACAACACCTGGTAAAGCTCTGTGTAGTGTCTGTGTGCCTAAAAGGACGAAGAAAGAGCTGTATAGGAATAAACTAGTCCAACAGAAAGAGTCAAAGCCTGGCTAATGGCCTGGCTAATGGCTCCGGTGGCAGGTCAACACAGAGGATGTGGGTGGTGATGGTCTGGATAAACTGCACTGAGCTGCAGGGCAGTAACAGCTGAACGTTAGTCCCAGCTGCTCCCACCACATCCATCCCGGTGCCACTTCTCATTCCAGCTCAGGTAGCCATTTCCTGAAGAAATGGATTTCCTCTGTATTCAGCAGGGTAATGAGGAATCCCACCTTCCTTAATCCCACTTCTGGGACTTATGCATTGCAGTTGTTGGAATAAACTGCTAGTTTTAAACCTAGAATTCAATTGAAGTATCCCCAGGTCATTTCTGCTGTAATTCAGTGACCCTTCGCCCACTGGCTAACCAGAATTTTTTGCAAACTGTAATGGCTACTGCAGGCAAAAGAGGTCTCCAAGCTGCAGCAGTAGCTGTAATTAACACATGAACATACATCGATATGTAATTGACTTCTTAGGGAATTCAGTGCAGCCACACAACCTAGCAGCTCTGACAAGCTCTTGGCATCCAGGCAGCAGCTAGACCTGCCAGAAACTGGAACAAAATCAGGAACAGACTGAGAAGACTAGTTGCTTCTGCAAGGATTTTTCTAAGATGATCTTCCTTGGGTGCAGGGTCTCATCCAGGCCCATGAAACCCATGCTGCTTAGGGATCGGGGATCTAGGTGAGCACCAGTGCTGCAGAACTTCAAAGCCTTTCCTCCTGCTTTTGGCCAGTCAGCGATTATTTACCATGGCGTGAATGACAGTACAGCAGGAGTAAGTATGATAAATATGGGCTGCAGCTATCAAGATTATAGATTGTGACATTGGGTTGGAGCACAATGTCTCAGCAGAAACAGGAGCCCTAGACAGTAATCTAGGGCTTTGCATCTCTACAAACAGTCTGGGAGGGAAGGACTCGGGGCAGGATTTTTTGCCCATGTGAGCAATGGGATGGTTAATTGTACAGAGGGAACAGCTCTTCTTTGAGAAGCAGAGTAATAATTACATTAATTTCTGTCCAATTAATCCTGATAGTGAAAGGTATAGGCCATCACTGACATCTGTCATCAGAAGCACAGTAGGTGACCATCTAAGAAAGTCAGAGAGCCCAGCCAGACGTTTTGCACTGGTGGGAGGCCACACGTTCCCGTTCTAAAATGAACCATAAGGTGGCACTGCTTTGAAACATTACCTCCCAATATTTCCCCTGACATACTCTATACACATTCTGTACTCTCCAAGCACACCAGGAGTTCCCACTGAAATCATGTGAACAAAGGCATCCTACAGAAATCTCGGTGATGTAGTGAGGGTTTACATTATTGGCATATGGACTTTGAGATACGTTATTTACTCTTAAATTGCTAAGATTTGTCCTGAAAAACAAAATGTCTCAGATGTTTTTGTTCAAGCACTGCACCTCCTATTTCAAATGTATGCTTGTGTGTGTAACATACGTCCATTTTGAATGACTGATTGTCCTCCGGTATGTAATACCATAAAGATTCTGCTCTTTTTCTGTGCCACATTAACAGCCAACAAAGACACTTCTAAGAAGTCATTTTCTGTTTCACATCCAATGTGCAGAGTAAGAGCAGCAGAGTTTGGGAAAGCAGGTTTTGCAAGCAGAGTCACAGAGAATGAATGGCAAAATGACCTACAGAGATTCCCTGTGACTATTGATTTGCTGTTGTAAAACAGGACAGTAGAGCAGGCACAATTATGAATGGATGTCAAAAGGACCTGAAACCCAGTATAAGAAGGAAGGAGATGATGACAACCTGGGAGAGAATAACGTGAGTCTGATTCTTAACAAATATCAAATGCAAAGGTAAGGACCCTACTGAACAGCTCATACCTACAAATATCCTGTGCACACACAGAGGACGAGATGCTGGTTGTGTGTTGCTGTACAGTGCCAGTTATTCATAGCACAAGGAAAAGAAATGGGTCAGAAGATAAATGCTCACCAACTGAAGTACCTTCTTCGGGGTTGCCATGTAGGAGCCCAACTGATCAGAAAACAGCAAGGCCATGAGTTCAGGTTCCCCTTCATCTTATGCATCCATCTCCTGCACTGCAAAGAACTCCTCAGCTTTCAGACAGCCTTTTACTATGAACATGCAAGGTCCTGAACCACTGTTATTTTTGCAATTTCTACCACAAAGTATGGCTTGCCCACCTCCAGCTACCACATGCTACGCAGAAGAACACATTAGGGAGAGATAGCAGAACTTCTTGAGCCTAGCTTCAGTTATTTTCTTTCTTACAGGTAGTTTTGATCTAGAATTACATTCCAATAGTGACCTTGCACTGGCATCCTCCTAGCCAATGCCTTAAAGTGTTCAAAAAGCCAGTGAGACGACGGACAGGCAATGTGCAGTGGAATAATGAAGCCATGTCAGCTACAGACTGACTTTGGGACATGCAATTGCCAGTGAACTGACCCAGGCTGCATCTCAACCAACAAACAACATCCATTCATTCATGTATCTGTCTGGATTCATCGATTCAGTCTGCCCATGGAGAAGACGACACCCTCATACTCAGTCTGGCAGAATGCAAAGCAGTCAAGTAAAACAGCTGGAGAGCCACCAAAAGAGTCCACCCATATAAACATAAGAATGTCCTCATTTACTGTAAACCTACTGGCACTTGAAACAGGAGAATATGCTAATTCATATCAAGAATGTAAACATAGATCTCTTCAGTGCGTAGCAACTCAGATGATTTTGAGTTGATCCCTACCACTCTGGTAAGGTAATGTGAAGCCTACATCTATTGCTGTTCTCTGAAAAATCCTTCATGCATTTAAAAACCAAAAGGCAGCGATAGTGGGAGGTAGGAGGATGGAGGAACTTGTGAACATCAGCATGCAGAGTTAATAAGATTCTATCAGTAAGACTCATGTGATGAGTTTTAGTCTTTTTTTCCCCTCTTCTGAGCATCCAAGATTGTCTTTATTTCAAATATCACCATAGGAGCAGTAATTAATTCAAATGAAGTGGGATTTACTCTAAATGAGCGAGAAAAATATTCCAAAACATTCTGAGCTCCAAACCTTAACAAAAAGGAAAGGATTTCCCTTTAAAACACAACTTCCAGAGAAAATTAAGCCCACTATTTTTTTTCTTTTTTGGTTTCTTTTAGTCAGCAAATACACTAACTGCGTGTAAAAATGACACACTGGCTTTCTTTGAGAAGCAGGCTATCAAATGCTGCTTCTGCGTGTAAAAATGACACACTGGCTTTCTTTGAGAAGCAGGCTATCAAAAAATTCTGTCCCCAATAATAGCTAACTGAAGACTACCAGGGGCAGTGAGAAGCACTGGGACCTACTTGGCTCTTACGGATCTTTTTGAGTTAGATACTAACAGCAGTTACAGAACTGGAGCCCAAACATTAAATGCTATTATACCCTTAGAATCCAATACAGAAGCAACTTCAATTATCCAAGCCTTGTGTTATCCCAGATGAGGTCATGATTCTTAATGCTTATCATATTGAATATTCCTGCAATTTTCTGAAAGCTTGATTATCAAAATTATCCTTTCTCCCTTGTGGCATATGGATAATTGAGGTTTATACATTTCATGCAAAACAGGTTTTGTACCTCATCAAACAGACCCATCTGTATTTCCACAATGTAATTCCCGAACATAATCTGTGCAGTTTATACATTCATGACCGAAAAGCGTGATTATGCTAACTATAAGGTAAACTGGGCTTTAGGGCTGAAACTGCTAGAAACTCACAAATCAAGTGGCAGGGCTCCAGCTTTGGAAGCAGATTGATTTTCTGCGTTCTGAATAGGCATGCAAAATGGCACCATTTGTTACGTTATTCAAGCTGTTTAGCTGAACAGCGTTTTACTCATGTCTAACTTACACTGGCACTGATCACCAGTTGTTTTTAGTAGGAGTGAGAGTCCAGAAGGCAAATCATATGCAGCTCAATTAGTTTAAACTAGTACTACAAAAATGTGACATGCAGATACCAATTCTTAGTCTGTCGTAGCAATGCAGGATACTTACACAGAGTGAGCTCAGCGTATGAATTCACATTCCCCCCTTTTTACATCTGGGTGACAGACTGCGCTGAACTCCACAGCATTAATTAAATCCCATGTGTTTACCTCAAAAGCAAAGGTACACAACAGTATCAAGGCATCAGACTCACTAATCATCATTACTAGTATCTGCCTGGCTTTCTTAAAAGGGGAAACAAAACCCACAAGACACACAATCAAAGTCTAGGGGAAAAAACACCACCTTACTAATCAGTCAGCCCACCTTCTTGGGAAGACCTCATGGAAAGCGAAGGGAGGTTCACAACTGCCAAAGCATCACAGGAGCCTGGTTCCCCGGTCACAGTATGTCCCACCAGCAAACAGAAAAATTCTTAAAACTGGGACATCAGCTTCTGCTCTATTTTCAGGAAGACAGGTCTAGAGGTGATACATGAATCCAGCTCTTTGAGTAAATCATGTGGCTCTTTCATACCTCATTATCTGAACAGCATCCGAGCAGTGTAAGATAGTCGAGAGAGACCCATACACAAAGTCCTAGTCACAGGACCACACTGTGCAAAGGCACTGGCTCTGAGGGGGCTTTCGGGAAAGAAGCGGGATTTAGAGAATGAAGAGGTGGGGGGAAAACATCTGATATCCACCTCAGGTCAGTGACTGCAGAAAAGACGGAGCAGTGCTGAGAGCTAAACAAGGGGGCAACAGAATAGTCATGAGGGAAGTGGGAAGAGCAACACTAAGGTCACAAAGCAGAAGACAGTGACCCAGGCTCGGGCAAGCCAGAGCTGCAGAGCCTGCCAGGGCAGGACAAAGCAGGCTGAAAGGTGGTGGCACCAGTGGATGGACCCCAAGAGGAAAGCAGTGCAGTCAAAGGTGGGAGGCAGCATACGTGGGAGCTCCTCCTTCGAAGAAGGACAGAAAATAAAGGTGTTATCATGGAGCAACCCGAGGTACAAAAAAAAAAGATGGCCCTTACAGCTTCCAGGATGACATCATTGCAAGCAAATGAACCTGATCAGCCTTTCTGTGAACAGGCCACGGTATCAGGATGTTGCACTCAGAGCATTAGAATCAGCAGGGACACAGCTGGTGAGCTATATGCCATTTAAAATGTCTCAGAAGGGTTGTTTCATGGATATTTCAGTATGCAGAAGCTTAATTTGATCAGAAACATAATTATCTGTGTCCTAGTTCTTCTCTTACAAGATATTACTCCCAGTGCATCTCTAGATTTACTCTATATATACATAAAAAAATCTTGAATGATATTCAGTGACCATATATACATAAAAAAATCTTGAATGATATTCTGATCAGAACACTGATCAGAAAACACCAGTGCAACCTGTAAAAGAAATACATTACAGTGTTTTAAAATCAATAATACTGAAATAGACTTTCATGTTTACCTTAGCTTCTTATTCGTGAAAGACGATCCTTCCCCAGGAAAGTGATTTTATACAGCTAGAATTAGTTTACAGCCTTCACTTGAAAGATTCAATTCATCATACTGATTTCTACCCTATAGCAGTTAATCTGCTTCGGCCATAAATCCACCTGTGGGAGGGCAGTCTCAGCTAAGGGTGCCTAGTTAGAGTTGAGTTTAGCTCTTTGCAGGATTAAGCCCTGTGAAGCAGAAGTAGTCTGCAATACAGAGGAGGTCAGAGTAGAGTAATTCTCTAAGTGAGGCTGCAGATTATATCTCATGCGGCAGGTTGCCAAGGAGCTGCTAGGAGCAGGGAACAAATACAGATGGGAGGAGGTGGATGCAGCAAGGGTGGAACTACGCTGAAAAGGCTTTGGCTACAAAAGGATGACAACAACAGGCAGTAGGAGCAGACAAAGCCCGTGACCTATAGAGCCCACCCAAGGATGCTCCAGCAGAACTAGCAGAAGAGCCCCTGAAGGTCCCAGCAATGCCTCCTCCCTTAACTGAAGTTCTAGGACCACAGCCTTGTCAGGCATGCTCAGTCCTGAGCCACCTCCTTCAGCTCCTCTCACCCACCCACCCACTGCCCCGTGACCCAGGCATCACCTCTCACATATTCTAGATGTGCTGTCCCTTTCCTTCTCTTCCATTCTCCTTTTCAAACTGAGGTATGGGGAAGGAGAAATTGCATGAGAAAGGTCTGAAATAGCAAAGCAAGCTCTAATCTTAAACCTTATTAAGATAAAAAAACCCTTAGTAAGCTCAGTAACAGATATAAAAACCTGACAGCTCTTCCCTGCAGCTATTTCAAAGCTGCACTGGTTTCCCAAGCACTAGTTTAGGAACATTTCTTTATTCAGGAGAGCATTGATGCATGTGCCTACGCAAGTGTATTCTTCTACAATGCAGTGTCTTAGAAAGACAAATTTTTGTTGTCTTGGATAATACAGTCATTTAAAACTACTGGCTTTCTCCTTGGCTTCTTTGGTGAGCCCTACACAAGAAAATTTTATCTGTTGCCCTCTCATGTACCATAGTGATATCTGCATCCCTTCATAGTGGTGTCAGGAGGATTCGTTAATGCTTATAATCACCACAAAGATGAGAAGTCCTACAAGCATTAAGGTACATCAAGGTAACGGGTTTTTTAATGCACACTTAGCCCTGTGGTGAGTATCTCTCCCCTTCTACCACCCTATAGTAGCATCTCTAAAGCTGTTTGCCAAAATCTGCCCTGTGGGACAACCAAAGCTGATCACTGTATAGGCCCAGGGGACTGAACCAAACACTCAGACAAGTATCGTTAACAATGCCTACTTCTGGCACAGCAAAAATTTGAGACCACACATGTACTTTCAAAGTCCCTACAGCAGCAGTGCCAAGGAAGAAAATGTGCCTATGAAATCAAAATGGGCTTCAGAAGCAAGGAACAAATGAACTGATTGTTATTTAGCTTGTGGAAAGCATTACTTTTTCCTCATTTGATTCAATGCCATACTTCCCTCTGATTTAGTGATTTGTGTCTTTCATTTCTAAATTATATTCTGTCCAAATTTGGTTACCATAGAGAACAGTAAACCCAGACTGAACACCTGGGCACTTGTTACAGGCAGGCCAGTCTGGAGGTGGTGGTTCAGCACACCAGAACCAGCAATTAAAAACCACCGCCAGCGTGCTCAGCTTTGCTGAGACTCATGATGACAGCGCTTGGTTCATCAGGCAGCTTGTCTTCCTCTCCCCTCCACCACCCTATGCATGGAGACCTGGTCCACACACAGTCCCTGGCCCTGAAGCTGGAAATGGTCGCTACCTGTTCGACTGCCCACCCCGCTCAGGTGCAGATGGTCATTTCTCCTCTGTCCCCACGGTGCTGCAGTTTGACAGGGACCCCCATTCTCATTCAAATTCACCAGGGAACCACAACTGGGAAACCGGAGCACGCTCCAACAGACTTGAGTGACCAGCTCTCGAAGACATATCTCCACCTGTATGGTTGAGATTCAAACTTCATGTGTTTGTTCCCTGAGCATAAGGATGTACCCTGGCTCCACCAGCAGTGTACAAAGGAGGCACAAGCACCCTTTGCAACTGCTAATAACATGTGTTATTCTTCCAGCAGCGCTGTTACAGGAGTGCTTCCTATGCCCAGCTTGTCAGGGCATCATCTTACACTCCCTGGACCCTAACTTCAGAGGTTCTAGCAAAAGAATGATCTGTAATTCGACATCAAGTAGTGCTAAAGGAGGTCAGGAGACATGCTGGTACTGCCCCGAGCCCACCAGGAGGTCAGCACAAGGGCTGGGAAAGGAAAAGGCTCAGCCCTGCGGCGGCCGGCAGCCGCTCTCCCTCTAGGAAGGGGCAGGCAGCAAGCGATACAGCTTGTGTGCTCTCATCCATGCACTGCTGGATAACAGGGCCCAGGAAAAAAAATGGGATTTAAGGCAGAAACGAGGAATTTCAAAGCTTTAAAGAAGTGGTTAAGGGAATCCGACCACTTGTAAGTCTGATACTAGTTTGCCGCAGCAGACTTGATATGATTTCTGTGATTCTAGGAAGGTATCTGCCTTTCTTTAATGAAAACATTCTGTCACCACCTGTCAGAAATAAATTCAGGCAAAGAAAACAAGACAATATTGAACTAGAAGACAGGATCTTGCAAAACATCAGAGCTGATTCATCCCTTCCCATCCCTTCCCCCCCATCCTACTCCGGGCACCATGCCGAGAATGCATTAACTTAACCTGCCTGGGGATTTACATTAGATTACTATCCACTAGCAGTGATTCAAAATTCCTTTATTCTCCACTATTGCTGTATTTATGTAAGAGACTTACTGAATAAAAGTAACTTCATCTTCTTCTTGAATTATTCCAATTTGTGTAGAGTCTGGCGGCAGAGCTGCCAAGTACAAAAGTCTTGACTACTCACTCCCACCCCTAGAACTGGTACACCAGCCTATTAGGATATAAATCTGATATTTATTTCCCAATATGTGGGAATTGCGAAAGTATTACATGTGTAGATACACATTCTTGCTTGCTGAAGATGCACTCCTACATTTCAGGATCTGAAAACAGTAGTTAAAAGAAATCACCTGTTGTAGGGCTAAGTTAAAAAATCCTCTTGGATAAATAGCCCTTTTGGATCACACAATAAAAGGACGAACAATAAATAACTGTCAGGAAACTGTGGCTTCCACTATCACCAAAAGGACATTTTATTGTGCATACCCTCAACTTATTCTACATAGTTTCTACAACGACGGCACTAGGAGTTACAGACTAGAAAGCTCTCTGGTTACCCTTTTCCCCAGTAATTAAAAAAATCAAACTTTATTCATGTAATATAACACTTACCATTCTGCAGAAGAACCTTTTTCCTGCTCCCTTCCCTCGTCAAGGTAGTCTCTGTGCTCAGCTGCCTTCCTGGGGAGGAGCTCTGCAAGCCAGAAAAGCCCAGTTTGCCTGGACCGGTAGCTGACCTGGCAGCAGCAAGCAGTGGTGAAAGCAGCCCTCTCTGAAAAGTCTTCTTTGTGTTGCATAGCAGTTTGGAAAAACAACTCGGTCTACCTGAGCTTTCCCATGCCTGAACAAGCATCCACAGTGACTGGTAGCTCGGGTGGGAAGGGAATGGCAGGGGATGGGAATGGGACAGCCTGTCAGCAGAAGGAAAAAAGCCTCTGAGGCTGGACACAGCTTCTCAGCTGCAAGGCTGGGCACGGTCGTACCTTTGCTGAGAGCAGATGCAAAGACCAAAAAATCTAGAAAAGTTGTCCTAATTCTTTCTTAGTAAGAGTCAGAAGAAATCCACTTGCTGAGAAGGTATCCGGAGTTTGTGCAACCAGCCCTGCTTTCAACAACATAAACCAAAGCAAACCAAAGCAAATAGAATAGAATAGAATAGAATAGAATAGAATAGAATAGAATAGAATAGAATAGAATAGAATAGAATAGAATAGAATAGAATAGAATAATATTAGCCCTGCAATCTAACTCTCAGGAAGACCTGAATAGACTGAATCTAAATGGTAAAAAGCAATGGAAATAGTATCTCTTCAGGCTTCCTTTATACAACAAAGAGCACGAAAAATGACAAAAATCTCCCTTTATTTCTGAGCAAGTCAACACATGTATCATACATCCATTTGCACTCATTAATTCAAGTAGGCCAGTACCAAAGGACTGCCGTTAGGGGATATATCCTTTTAAATGGTGAATGGAGTTTAAATTAATTGTGTTACCTGAAAATATATCTTCACAAAAAGCAAGATAATTGAAATGCATTAAAAAGTGTGTTTATTCATCTGCCCAGAAATAAGCTGGAAAAGACGAAAAGACAAAGAGGACAGGTAATAGAACAGGTTTTAGAGCATCTGAAAAGGATGGAGAACTACTGGGAGATTTGCAAATTCAGCTACTGGTACGAATAATTATATACTAGCAAATTTCCAAGGTGAACAATAATTTAAAAACAAAAACGAAAAACAAACCAGAAGTAACTACTAGCTTATTGTTTACAAATAAAGTAGTATTTCTGAATCAAACTACTAAGCATTAATACTATGTTGCTGTTGGGAAAAAAAAGAATATTTTACCCTTCTGGAAAAGACTTTAGACTTCCCATTGACATTAAAGAGCTTTAAGCCATTTTTCAACTAAAGGTTAGTTTTTCAGGGAAAAATCAATATTTTCAGCAGAAATATATTTTCTGTGGTGAGTTGTGGTTTTTTTAAAATAAAAATCCTATTTTCTATTAAAAAAAGCTTTGACAAAAGTAATACGGGCCAGTGAAGCATTTCCTTTTATATTGGCTTCTGGCATTCAAGGTCAGGCTCCACTACATTAAATACAAGAGCTTAAGATCAATTGTTCAGAAGCAGGAAACCAGTGACCAAAGAGCCAGTGTCCTCATTTTATAGGTCCTGAAAGTACATGAGATCTGTCAGGGCACACACAGATGTTGAAGTACAGCAGAAAAGGCGAGCCCTAGCCATTTTTCACCTTACAACGGAAGACTATCAAAGATTTTTGCAAGTTTTACTTATTCTTCAATGAGAGAAAAAGTTTCTTCACCAACAACATGTCCAAGACAGACCGCAGCAGAAACAGATCAAACAAATTTGCCTTAAAAAATCATACATTGGGTAAACAGCCCAGTGAAAAAGGAGTACCTGTTTAACCAAGCCCAAAGCCCAAGCCACGGAGGCACAAGCCCTGTTTCAGGTGAGGAATCATCACACCAAGGACTACAGCTGGTGCCACTTACCCTCTGAAGATGGAAATTACTCCTCAGGCATCAAGGAGGAGGTACATTGAATGCTTGGTGCTTTTTGCAAACCATTGCTGAAGCTTCAGAAAATGGTGCACAGATCAAAAATATGTAATAGTTTCCAACTGAAAAACTATTAATACAGTTTTGCAGGGGTTAACAGTTGACAAGAATCTCCTGGTCTGAAAAGTTTAGGACATTGGGCTTAGAAGTCCCACCACAAAGCAGTCAACGTACTACATCAGTTAGCTGGATATTAAGGAGACCTCTGTCATCATCAGGCCACAGAGAATCTAATATCTGGTCAGTCCAGGAAATGCCCTGATTTGCTCAATCTCAGCTGAGTTATTTGGAAGAGGGGTGTTACTGTCTGGTGTGCTGGGCAGACACACTGGCCACATCCTCACCCAAGCAGGACTCGCTGCTTCTCTCAGAGGAAATAGGCAGCCGTGGAGACCAAAATAGAAACCATAGATGCCAATACCTAAACGTACCTCTGCTGCACAGTAAAGCAGCAGACTGAAGAAATCCATTTTTCCATTAATTGCTAACTATTGCAGGAAGGGCTGAGAGGAAAAAACAGTCACACATGGCTTACTTACCAGGAATTTATACCAAAGTGAACATATTAACTTATTATTACTTGGCCAGTCAGTCCAGCACAGCCATACCCCAAACAATCAAAACGAAAAAAAAACCTTTAGAAATTGCAGTTGTATCACTGGGCAGACTTGGAAACCATCTTTGTTAAAGCAGGCAAAATTTCCCCCCTCTCCTCACAACCACAAAGGTCAATCAACATATCTGTCTCTTTTTTCACCATGTCTGTTTGCATATTTTTTTCATATATATTTATAAAGTTAAGATATTATTGTCTTCTCACCGGGACAACATTCCAGCAGTGGGGAATATAAAATAGAAAAGATATTGACTCTCCTTTTTTGTGTCTTATGTGCTAAAATCTGCTTTGTCCCCAGCTCAGTACATGAGGACAGGGGAATGTTGGTCCTGGTGCAGGCAGCCTGTTGAGAGATGTGCAACCCGCCACTGTGACCCATCATTGTCCCGTGTGGGAGTCACAAACACAAGAAATGACTTTAAATCCTTTTGATTTTAGTTCAATGTAGCCAACATGCTTAAGAGATCTTAATCTTCCTCCATTTGTTTTCCCACTGCTTCTGTCTTAAGCTATGCATGCATTTTCTAAGATGACATAGACCCATAAAACATTTCTCAGCTGACCTGCTTAAACAGCAGTATGACCCCAATAGGCTCAGTATCTCACAAGCAATCTCAGGAGAAAAGAAAGCTCAGTTCTGTGCTGCCGGACTGTAAGGAACATTCTGGCTTACAGTAAATCCATGCCTGTATCTTGGCTGAAACAGTGGCCAAGAGCAGACACCTCGGGAAGGCTCTCATGACCAAAATAATTGTGTAATGCTGCTCCCCAAAATACTTTCCGGCTTCTGGGGTTCTACAGGCCAAGGGCTTTCTGAGCCAGCAGTGTTACTTTAGTACCCTGGAGCCTGAATTCTTCCTGAATTTTCCCACCTGAATTTTTTGAACCCGTGGAAATTCATGCCCCCAACAATGCCCAATGGCACAGAGCTGCACATCTTTCTGCTCTGAACCTGGGGCCTGATGGTTTCATTGGAGGCCTCCAGTTCTTCTCCTGACAGAGACAGTGAACAGTCAGTCATTCCCTAATTCTTTCTCCCAGGGCCATCTAGGCTTTGCTCCCCTCTCTGATTACCAACAGAAGTGGCAGGTAAAAATACAACCAGTAAGGACGACAGCTGAAAGCACATCAGCCATTTCAATCGCATTTCCCCACAGCAGAAGCAGTGATGGGAAAGATGAACTCTTTAGCAAATAGCAGTGCTTGAGGTAAAGGTAGGAAATCCTCTTATCTTCAGTCCTTCAAAGCCAACACTGGTGTCCCACCAAAATCCTTACTCACACATCATGTAATCTTTTAGGTGTGTAAACTCGTCCAGGCACCTAAATTCACTAAAAATACACTAGAACCCACTTAAAGCCCCCCAGTCACAGCCTCCCCAAGTTCTAGCAGGAATCTCCAACTGTCTGTCTGTCCTGTTTCTCCCGAAGGCCAGAGACCCCTATTCAAGCCCCCACTTTGCTGTGTTTGAAGCAAGGATTTATTCAGTGCTCCCTCATGCCAGGGTGGCCTGTGTCTCAGCCAGTTCAATTGCCTGCTTATTTTGTGTTCCCTGAGGATAGCCAAAATAGCAGAGCCTCTAAAATAGCTGAATAAGAAAAACCTCATTATTACCTCTACCTTGGAATGTAGTCTTTGACTGAGAGTGCTATGTACAATCTCTGAGCAAATAAAAATGCCAAAAGGGCAATTTTTTTACCCCAGCAGAGCTACGGAGCCACCCACTCCCACTAGCCCAAATTGTTCCAGTATGTGCAGTTTTGCCCAACAGCCTATAAAGACCAGACAATGACAACTTAGTTAAAAATAAAGCTTTCATTCTGCTCAAACACCTGGTGAATAAAATCTACAGCAAGATGTAGCACTGATCTGTACCTGTCAAGGTATATATGTCCCTCCTAACTACCTCATGAATTAAACAGAGCATTACCAAGCAAGGCTGTTCCCTTTCCCTCCTACAAGAGTAGCTACTGATTACTGTCAGAGCCAAAACCACCAAAGGACATTAAATGATATAATAAAAGCAGAAGTAGCACACAATTTCATCTTCATTACACACTTTATTTAGCCCAGCCTGGATTTTCAGTATATCCTGCCCATACCAATTTCTTCTTTTCATTGTCCCTAAGTACTAATTTCTTGTTGATGTGTTTGATTTCCATTAATTCCCAAGTGTGGGCACATCTTGCCTGAAGAAATAACTCCAGCAGAATTTGACATGTGATTTTGTTTTCCCTAGCGAAAATGAACAAGATACACAGAGCTGATACTCAAAAAGATAATAAAAGCAGATACAAATGAGAATTTATATTTAATATGTACTTCAGTGATCTGGTGAGGGACTGTCTAGGCTGAATAAATTAGCTCCTAATACAGTCAATTAAGATAGGTAGGTCACCTGGCAAGAGAAGCTGAAAGAGAAAAAAGTCCAAAGAGACAAGAATGCTGAGGTTTGGAGAACTGGCTTTCCATCCGTTGCCTGGAAATGTAGTCTCTCATCTCTTAACTCTGTTACCACCCTCCTGCAATGTCTAATAGACAGCTTGTCTCTATTAACTTGAATGCCAATCTATTTCATTTCAATGACTGGGAAGGAGGAGGTATGTAAAAACAGGAAAAAAACCTCAGGGTTTTTCTTCCTGCTTATATTTGCATTAGTATTTTTTTACAAATAAGAAACCAAATGAAAAGTGGGAGGCATAGGGAAGGGAAAGAATCAGGTCTTTCACCTGGAATGAAATCAAGTGGACCAACCTCAGCTGGCATTAGCTCTACATCCAGCTGCAGCACCTAGATACTACACGTGTACGGTGTATGCATTCAAGCAAGAAGGTACTTGGAAATGCCTGTGTCATCTTTAACTATTTTGAACAGCTTGAAGAGGGAGGAAAAGCACTGGTGGCCAGGAAACTCTGTACGTGCAGCCACCGTGCTTCTTGAGCCTGAAAAGAGAGTGTGTAGAGACAAGAGGCGGGGGTACACTCTCTGGAAGGATGGAGTCCTGTAAAGCATCTCAAATAAGGGATTAGGATAATTAGGTTCAGCAAAGAGCCCTGAAAACAGCAGGTTAGCAGTGTCTTGCTACTGCCTGTCCCCAACCCCGTGGTGGTCTCTCTTCCTTACCATCCAGCTTATGCATACAGCACCAGACCTCACCAAGCTGCCCTGCTTTCCTCCATGAACTACAACAGGGACCCGGAGGGTCATCTGCCTAAGATATGCCTCTGCACTGCTGAGCCGAAGTGCAGAGGAGGTTGCACAGAGCACCACTGTGTCTCTCCTGAAGCCACAAGACTGCCAGCACCTGCGTACTACTGCTGCCTTCAGGTCAGCACTGCCTGAAGGACTTGCCCTGTTTCGGTGACTGGCACACAGGGAGCAGGCAGGCTCCTCAAGAGATCTGCTCACCTGAGGAGCCAAAGGTTCAGCTTAGGGAAAGCCCACCCCTCCCACACAATTTAACAGCAACTCCACCCAGACACTAACATTCCACTGATTCCACCTGTCCTCACAGGTCCATTTTCTCCACATTAGAGTTGGAATTCAGTATACCTCCAAAAGAAAGAGCAAGGACGTTACTTCTTTTCATCTGTCTCTGGCAACAAAACCCAGGGTTTTACTATGCTTCTGAGATGTCCTAAAGAATTCCTCTACTTATTGCACCTTTATGAGCACAGATGGCACTGGAAATCTTGATCCAAATGGAAAGTGTGGATTTAACACTGAGCCGTAGACCCATACTAAACCCTGTGCAAGCATTTCAGCCTTTTATCTCAGTGGCCCAGTCCTCTCCAGCTTAATTTATTTTTGAAGCAATCAATGAAACATCAACTGCATTTAGGGACAGCAAAGTCAGAGAGATCCTGCATGTTAGGCTTCCTCTTGTTGGCCACAAAATCATGTGACAGACAGAACAATAGAAAACCAGGGGTTTCTCCCTGTTTTATCTTCCCTTCCTGACAGATATAAAAGGAGATGCTAAGTCATAAATGGTAGAAAATCCTCAGAACAGCAGAGAATAAAGAGGAGACAAATCGACTGAGGTCTCATACTCCAACCTAGAGAGCCATGGCATGAAATTAATTTTAACTAATGACGTTGCCCACATGACTACAGCTTTTTCCAAGACATGCTAAGGACCTGATCCACAAACTCAGTGAGGAAGGTTCTCCAATGGGATGTCTAAAGTAGGATCTGGGCACTCATGATCCAAAGTAGGAGCTGCAATTGTGGGTTTTTTTATTTATTGTTCCTTTTGCCTAAAAGAAGATTCCCTTTGTCAGACGGTTATTCATGCAGCCTTCATTAGTCCTGAGGCATTGCCAAAGAATTAGAGATTACACATTTTATAATTTGTAAACTAAAGTTAGTTTAGTTTAACTTCTCTTGTACCACTCTAGCTGTCACGGACAGCAGGGGAGCTCAGCACAGGTGGTCTGTAAATCACACAGAGGTCAGTCCACAATGGGTGGCTCACGAACGTGCACCACAAAACTGGCTGCCAGCACAGCCCAAACCTCAAGCCCCAGTTCACACCTTGGACAGGTATAAAAAAGAAACAAGGCTGGAATACCTTGTATCCACAATCCCCAAAGTCATTTTGATCTTTAATATATGCTCAATTTCAAATCTTGACCATCTCTGCCCTCCCCCTCCTTGCAAGCAAAGGAGTATGACGGGTAGTGAAAGAAGGTAAAATTCACAGGAAGCATTTGTTCCACATTATTCAGAATGCAAGGATAGAATTAATCAGCTTTCTCTTACCCAGCCTGTCCAAACTGTATAATAACTATATAATAATTAACACTAACAGTATAAAATAATGCACTGGGAATATTTGATAAAAGAGATTAGCAATGCCGGGCTTTAGGAGCCTGGCTAAGTAGAGAGTTCCTCCCCAGAACAAAGGGAAATCTTAAATTATCTTGTTTGTTCTGTGCCACTTGGGCTCTGCCAAACCAAGCGCAGCCGTCAGAGCCCAGATCAGTGGCTCAGAAGTGCTGAAGAGGACCCCAGGCTCCAACCACCTCGCTCACCACCCAGCGAGGCTAGAGATTCCCCACAGCTTTTATCACAAATTTTGAGGGATGTCTTGCTAACTCCAGTTGTCTGAGCTACTGTGCACTTAGGCTGGCGGGTCTAAAGCTGTAACAGCAAAATTTGGGAAGATAACACAAAATGAGAGCAAGAGAGGAACAACAGCAGGACAAGAAGCCCGAGCAGTTATGTGATTGATTCCTTTGATAACGCGCCTTCTACACTGGCACTTTCCTGCTACTGCCAGTTTCCAGCAATGATGGGAAGCAGCCCAGGTCCACCTAAGAAGGAAAGCTTGCCTTTCGGAAGGAGTGCTGAAAATTGTGATAGGAGCTGGAAGGTCTGTACGCACACGCTCATATGCCAGGGAAAGGATTCCTGCTGACTTTAGTAGTTTTTTGGTTGCTTGTGTAGCCACCCCCCTCTCCTTGCCTCAAGACCTTCACGTTATTTTTCTACAGCTTTTAGCAGTCACGAGAGTCGCGTTCGCCTTCACACCAGAGAGCAGCCCAGCGCACAAACCAAGAGCTCTTCCATCCGCCGATGTCTCCCCCCACCCGAGATTTTACCGCGAAGGCACGCTCCGCTGCCGTGCAAAGAACAATAGCGGCGGGTGAGCCAGCCCCGGACCGCCGGTGGCCCCGCACGGCTGATGCACACACCGGCGCTCCGCTCCCCGGAGCGGCTCCGAGCGCCCGGCGCTCACGCTGCGCCGGCCGACCGAACCTCCCCCGCCGCCGGGTTCGCAGCCAGCGGCGGCGGCTTGCGGGGAGACCCCGCACCCCGGTTCCTCCGCACCCCTCCCCGTCCGCCGCTGGCATCCATGGCAACTCCAGCCGGGAGAGCCGCCCGCCGCGGACGCCAAAGTTTGGCCGCCCCCCCCCCCCCCCCCCCCCCCCCCCCCCCCCCGCCACCGC
>NW_015094506.1:10087052-10221681 GCF_001431845.1 Calidris pugnax | reverse complement strand
GAGGGGCGGCCCGACCCCGGAGGGTCGCGGGGCGAAGCGGGCGGCTGGCTCCGGGCGGCCCGCGGTCACGCCGCGTGGGCGCCCGCGGCACTTCGGGGAGCCGCGGAGGCACCCCGCGGGGTGCGGGGGTCCGTTCCACCTTCAGCCGCTCGCCGGGGCGGGTGGCTTCATCCCCCCGGCCCGGTCCCACCTGGTCCGGTGCTTAAACGTTCGGTGCGTGGTCACGGCGCTCGGGTTTCCCGTAACGAAGCGAGTCTCACCCAAATCAAATTACACCTATTCCAGCAGCAATTTACTTTCCCTGCAAGCTGTAGTACGCTGTCAGAGCTACAAGCTGTTCCCGAGTTAAAATAGAATCCGATCTCGAAAGGTATTTAGCGCTAATTATAACGTACTTTCTGTGTTAACGTTAAATGCGAGAACCCGGGGCTCCTGCAGTCCGGTGTGCGGAGGTGAATGGCTGCTTGGCGTGTCCCACCTGCACACACGCACCCCCCGGCTGAGCCTGTGTCCCCAGCAGCCCGACCGGGACGACGGAGCAGCAGGTTGTGAGATGGCTTGGAAGGACAGGACCAGGGGTTTCAGATTCTACAGGATGTGGCTTATGTCAGGGCAACCCATTATTTCAAGTTTTCCCCGTGCCCCGGTACATTTGCGAGTAACTTTTCACGAAACTTCAGCCCTGTGAGCATATAGTGACCCATGGGAAATTCATTTCCAGCCAAGCTAGTTAGCAAGCAAAACGCAGACAAAGGAATTAGAGCAAACTGCCATCACATTTACACTTGGAATCAGTTTGACGGTTTAGCTGGAGCGACAGAACGTTAGCTGGGAGGTTAATAGAGGAGGTCCTACCCTCACATGGTGGAGAGCAGGGAGCCACACCACGGCATTTGCCCATCAGATGCCCACCAGTGTCTCTGCCACGCTGTGCAGGCTGAGCCAGATGCTGCCACCTCTGATCTTGGGGTGTAAGGTATTAGTGCAATGTTGCTTTAAGGGGCTACAACAGAAGGGGTCACCTGAGTGGAACCTGCATGACTAGTGGGGGTTTTTTATGCTCGTTATGGTTACCCAGTGGATGTTATCTTGTCAGCAACAGCTATCAGGCTCAGGTTTGTCAGGCTCTTATTAGCATGTTAATTTGTGTCTCACGATGCTGGTTGTTAGTTACTTCTTCTCTCTCAAGTCTGATTACACAGGATTCACTTGTGCTTTTGCTCAGGTTGCCTCTTCCCTTTCTCTTGTCTCCTGAAAATGAAGAACTCATTTTGTCAAAATTTCTGTATTACGGGTATGATATGAAGTTTTCATAGTCACTGCAGAAGACTATTCCCAGAAATCGGAGGCATTTCCAAGAATACTGCCTGCTACAGCCATTGACTCTTCTTGTCTGCTGCCCAGTGTAAAATACTACAGGACACATCCCTCTTAATGTATCTGCTGTCACTCCCGGTCGTGACAAACTTGCAAACTGCTTTCCTGTCTTCAGGACATTTCTCACTGAAGTGCATGTGTCCTTCTTCCACGAGGGTTGATTGTGTAAGTAAACTAGTAATGTTAACCAGCTTATCGGTGAAATGGAATAACCAAGAGGAATCAAAGCATCAGCAATAATCCTGGACCATAACCATTTGGGAATCCGCTCTGAGTATTTGGTTTGTTTTCTCTGTAGTTACACTCATAAAAAGACGTGTGCTCTGAAATCACTTCTTTTCTGAAGATGATCTCTGAGTATGATTGAAAGAGAGTTGGAACCCTAAGATTCAGGTGATGCAATGCTTAACTTAAAGGTATGGCATTCTTAGAGCACCCCAAAGCTCAGTGCTTGATACCTTGGCTTTAGGAGATTTCAAGACCTTGGAACAGGTTTCGTCGCAATCTTCCCTTTGGAATGAGTCAGAAACTGTCGAAAGTCAGCAGCTGAATGTGGATTTTCATAGAGCAGCCTCCTCAGGTTCTCTAATGACAGATTCTTGGAAATCTGACTACCCAACTCAAGGCCAGAGCTTTCGTCTTCTCAGAATGCAAGGCTGAGCCATTTGCCCCGGAGGCAGACTCTGATGTCCATATCTTTCAAAAGCTGGAATAGATAACTTACCTCAGTGCATGTTTTTCATTTGTTTTCTCATAACAGCAGGAATACTGCTGCCTCCTTCTTGCACTATTGACCTCTGCACTGTTTCTGGAGCTATAAAAATTTTAGTCCATTCCTTTATTTTGAAAGCATAAACATTTTAAGGTTGGAATCCAGATCTATCAAGAAATCTGGTGGGCAAAGATTTTTGATACAACTCCAGGGGCATCTGGCCAATCAGCAGCAAATTAACTTTGATGATTTGTCTTGTCTTGTCTGAGATATCATTTCAAGGCATCAGTATTGTTTATGTTTCCACTCTTTCATCCCATCACTATCCTTTTTTTTTGGTGATCTTTATCAGTTGTTATGACTCCGCATGGCTCTTGGCACTCACACTTTCTTCTGCCCTTCTGGTGCCATAAGCTCTCTCCATGTTCCTCCTCGGTACACTCACTCTTACCTCACTCTGTGTGCCCCTTTTCTCCCACTTATCATGCTTGTGCGATACCAGGCATCTTTGGAGGAAGTCTGAGCATGAAGCAGTGCATGATTTGGTGGGACTGATCCATGGTCTCCAGGGACTGCCCCTTGATGAGTTTCCCTGTGCACAAACTTACTTCTTCCTCCAAAAAACCTCTAATGAAATTTTTGACTGATGAGTATTGTACAATTATTTTCAAGCTTGTTTTGACAAAGCCGTGTTAGGTTGCTGGTCTTCAAAGAGCTTTACTCACGTGCAATAATGCCACTTAGTCAGAATATGATGGGTCAGAACTCCAGCCCACGCTGGTCAGCTCAGATGAAGTTTGGGTAACTGGAGAGCAACCAGCAGTCAGCATGACCATGCCTGCTTTGTATTTCCTCTGACTTTCACATTTTTTGGTGTGAGGTGTATTCCTCCTACAAAACTTCTGAAATCGATCTGACCATACTTCCTTGTCCCCAAAAAGCTTTAGGTAACGATTTACTGCTTTCTCATATTTGGGCCATTTTACAATTTTTTGTTACCAAATGAATGGTGCCACACTACAGCAACGCTCTCTCAATTTGTTCCCATTGAGGTATTTCCCCGTAACACCAACTTTTTTTGTTATTCTTAATGTCATTACTTTGCTTATCAGTGCCCAAAGGCAAACACAGAGAAAAGGTGACTCATTTTTCCCAATAAAGTATCATTGTACATTAATATAATATATAATTCCTAAAGTACTATAACATTAACCCTATGTGCATATTATTTTTTTTTGCAGTTTTGTCCTCCTGGGTGACTTGTCATCATTTTTTCCTGGACCAAACCACTGTGCTTCTGACACTTGTGTACTGTGCCACTGAGCTGTGTGCCTCCCAAAGTGAAATCCTGGATAAATATGCGGAATCTTCCAGTTCTGCCTGAATGAGATTTGTTCTGAGTGAGAGGGTATGGCCGGTGAAACACACACACATGGCATCCAAAGAGGAAGGGCCAGTTCATGTCATGTCCCTTAAGGACTACTACCAATTTCTTCTGCTCTGTCCTTCTTTTCCATTATTTCACAAATGAAGCAAAAGTCCTGAAGTGAAAAATATTCCTTGTATGGTCCCTCTGTCTCATTGAAGTCTAAATCCTTCGTCTTTAGCCATAAAAATTACCCCTGCTACTGTATGATCAGCCTTTGCAGTGTGAAGTTGCAAAAACCAGAAGCTAAATTGCTTTTGTCCACCATTCTTTCTCCGGTGGTGTCTTCCTCCAGCACCTCATTCTATTGGGAAAGACTTTTTTTTCTTCATCCTATCTGCCACTTCTGCAAGAATTCAAGAGCCCCTCCCCTACTGCTGCCCTGTAGCTCTGGGACACAACCTCCTGCGTGGGTTTTACTCTTCCTCAGGCTCTTAGCCAGTTCACTCCAAACACACCATGCTCAGCGGTGTTATCTCCACCAAAGGTAGGAAAAGAACTCTTACAAAAGTGACATCTGAGCTTTGGACCCATTTTTACCAAAAGTTGTGGTGTCTGTTCAGACAATTGATAGTAAGGTGGTCGGGTTGCTTCACAGTGCACATTTCCCAAGAGCAGTTCAAGCGATGCTCTGCAGCATGCCTAGCATTAGCAAGCTCCAGTTTCACCTATGGGAATGAAAAGGTTTTCCTTTTTGTTTCTCCGGTGTTTACTCAATAATTCCATCAGATGTAAAAATGAAAACACATTATAGAGCACAACCCGCTCTTTAAATGCGGCGTGTTTGAAATGCCCCTGGCCAGCCTCATTTTTGCAGGCTTGAATGCAAAATGTTGCTATGGGAACAAAACCTCCTCTCCACCCAATCAGCTGAAGCAAGAGGTGGAGTTTTTTTTAAATAACAAGATTGGCTATTTCTGCACTTCAGCTAATCAGTCAACACGAGACAGAGAACAATCAGTTTCACTGCCAAATAGTAGAAAAATACGACTCGTTCAATGCCAAAAAAACCCCTATACATTTTTTAGGGATGGGAGATTGCCATCTTATTGTAGAACGTGAACAGACAGTAAGATAAACTGACAAATCTATCCCATTTGGCAATGGAATCAAGGAAAAAATGGGTGTGAAACCACTCAGATCTAACGAAATCTTGTTTTGGAAGAGAAAGCTTGAAGAGGTCCTCAAAGAATTTGGAAGAGGAATAGCTGTAACAGAGGACAAGACTTAACATAATTGTGTGACGGTCTCCTTTACCCTGCATGTACATTGAGACTGGTTTTATGTGGTGACTTTCTTTTCCGTGAGCTGGTACCATGTACCCTGAGACAGCAGCTCCACTGCCCTTCCCGCCACAGGGGTGCCCTGGTTGATCTCACACAAGCTACAGCCTGGTAGCCTGCAGAAGCTGAGGTCAACATTGGCTTGCCTCCGTGACCGGTGTGTACTGCTGCTCCACAGGAGCACGGATCAGCCCATCATCGAGCACCAGCTCCTCCAGGAAAAGGGTTTGTGGACAGAGCTGCTCTGTGAGACAAGGCTCGTACCTTGCTCTGCCAAGTCCTTCACAGTGGACTCTGTCATTAATCTCTGTCATTGATGTTTTAATTCAGTCAATGTGAGTTGGAGACCTCTGTCCACAGCAAATTAAAAGCAACATAACCTAGCTTGATCCTCTCTTGTCTGGAATGATGTATTAGTCCTGCAGCTCTGCTGAGGTTTAGCAACCTGTTAAACTACAGTAGGTCCTGCCTCTTATCAGTCCCTAAGCAGAAAAGATATTTCCCAAAATTAACAAAAAATAAGGAGAAAGATCAGTAATTTTGGGGTAGTTTTCAGACTAACTGAAATTCTGTTTGTTGATAGAGATTTTTCTACATTGTCATATGAGAGGAAAGTACTAAAGCAAACTTTAATAATAATAATATCCTTTGAAAAATGTTTTAGAATTTGACTAACACGTTCATGAATGGGAATACAGTAAGTCTTTATTAATGAGTGACTGAACTGTCAAGCTTCACTCCTTCTCAGTCATTATAATGAATGAAAGCATACCCTTATCAATCTTGGATTCCGTACACATGTCACATGCTGTCTCTCTCCTCCAGGAGCTGTCAATTTAAAGCTATGAGACAGTCCATAGATGAAAGGAAGTAACTGTCTGCTCATAAGGCCCTTAATAAAAATAAAAAATAATACTATGTGCATAAACACTAACTAAACTGTGAGGATCATCCTAGTTATTTTCTTCATACCAAATGTAGAAGAATTATCTGTGCTTTGTAGTTCTTTCAAGTACATAGGAAATTATAGTGGTGTAAATTATTGAATTTCAGATCAGCCTACATTCAGGTCTCATATAAGCATTATTTAACTAAACTTTTTGAAATCAGCTAAACCTGATTCAACAGTAAGATTTAAAGCAGGAAAATTGTGATGGTCTATGATATGATATGACCTCAGTGTTTCTCATGAGAGTCAGCATGTTATCAGATGTGGTGCTAACTCCAAACGAGAGGGCAAGTTCTAGGCTCAGTCCATTCTGCAGAGATATGAAGACCTTCTGTCACTGTAGAAAGTGCAAACCCTAGGATGGGCAACACAGGAGAGATGCACAGCTTTGATAATGCGTACAACATAAATAGCCAGAGAAGTGGACAAGTTTCCTGAGCAGACTTCAGTCCAAAACATTGGGATATCACCAAGTCTGTGTGAGTGAATATTAAGAGACCTAGCTCGAGGAGAGCTTCGATCACTGGAGTGCCCAGCATGCAGTGAACCAAACAGGGCTGCTGCCTCAGCTGTGTTCCACATTGATCTGAGGAGATACCCAGTACTGCGGTGCATGAATCAGAACACCTTAGAAAGGAGAAAGGAGATATTTCCAAATAAGCATGGAAGGGCTTTTCTACACACTACATTTCGTGCGCTCAGTTATTCAATCAGGAGATGAGCCCTTGCTGTTGCAGCTATCCTGGCTTAAAAGAAGGAAGCTACTTGGTAGAAGACAAGTATACCAGAACAGTGGATATTGGTTTCAAGGACAAGTACTTCCAATGTAAACACTTCCATTACCAGCATAACAGGTTGTTGCCACTGTGTCTAACCTTGGAGTGTTTTGTCAGTTCAGTTCTTATGCTCAACTTGTTCAACAGCTGTAATCCCTGCAGCCTAACTGAAGGGAAAAGCAGGTGAGGTGCAGGAGAGTTGGGAAGGAAGTGGGAGCACATCTTTGAAGCAGTTTCACTACTGCTCATAGTAAATGCTCATGTACAAGATGCTCATGTGGTGGACACGTAACCTCAGTTCCTGCTGATGCATACTGGTTGCCTGGTCTCACCTGCAGAGGTGTCTTGATAACAATGGCAAATGACACATTAGTAATTTGAATTTATTATGGAGTTCTATCATTTGCAATGCTGTATCTTACCGTAATATTTTCAGCGCTCTTGCTAGTCACACTTTTCAAGCTGCACTAAGCAACCCAAGTGACTGTCTTTGTCACTATTTTCCTGGAAGCTGTCAGTCAGGAAAAAAAGATACAATTACAAAATGCGTATTTATTTACAGTGTCCTTTGTTCCTAGAAATCTGGAAGGTACATGACGTCAATCACGTAACTGTTCCTGCCTGTATGAATACTTCCATATATATTTACACCAGGAATTTGATTGTAAGAGTAAAAATTTAGTATTATTCCTCTTTCATAAAGCAAAAGAATTAGCTTGTCCTTGCTAAACAGTATGCTACCACAATTATGGTATAACTTTGATCTCACTGCGAATTTAGCTGTCATGTTCAGGATCATTAGAGAGCACTTCATGTTCTTGCTTTTCAGACAGCTACTCAGTTGTTTTTTTCTGCTCCTACTGATTTGCCTAATGATTTTACATACGCAAGGCCAAATCCTGCTATTATTTATGTACACGCATACCCACTGAAGGCAATCCAAAGATTCATAACACCAAGACATTATGCTGATAGCGCTGGTTGAGGTAGACACAAAGCTCATGTTGGGAGTCAATTTAGGACCTTGTTAGATCCTAGACCATCTCAAGTCAGAATAAAAATTGCCACATTTTAAACAGAAACTTTATAGATTTTGCCTTTCCTCTGCCTGAAGAACAGGGAAATACTACAATATATTCTTCCCAGCTTCTGTACCAAAGGAGACAGCAACTTCTAACAGCTCCCTAACAGATGCCTCATGCATTCCTTAATCATCATAAAGCAAATCATCTATCCAAAAACATATGTTTGTGTTCATTCACCTATGAACTCAGAGCAAATGGCCATCAGCAAGCAGTAGGGAAAGCAGAGAAGTCCCCAGAGCGTGAGCCAGACTGACTTAGCTAATGAAGTGCACATAAACAGCAAACATCCATCATCATAAATTACCCTCAAACTCCCCTTTCACATGCAGTCATCTTCCTGCATCTAATGCTTCTCAGACAACCTGTGACATGCGTGGCCTGGATCCTGCAAATGACTAGACTGAGTAGGAAATGTGCTCCATAAACACAGAGCTGTTCATTATAGCTATTTTACCTACTGCCAGATGGATTGGTTTGAGATGGTTTATTGCTACTCACTCTTTTGTGCATTTGAATTAGACGAGTTAGCAAACTGCCTAGTAGTCAGGAATCAAGTGCTTCAGGCCAGCAAAGAGTTTTAAACCACCTTTTCTTTTCTGCTTCCCTAGGCAGTTGCACAAGAGTTCAAAATTTACATGGGAATATTTTCATTTGAGCTAATGCAAGATGAAAGACATCGACTTTGTTAAATAGGCATCACATTTGAAATAGAACTTGAGCTCAACTAGAATGTAAGAGTTGATACTAAGAAGATAACAGAGAAAAGAAGAGGAAAAGGGAAGGGGAAGGGAATAAAATAGCAAACATATACTCATTCAGTATCACTATTTCAACATTTTTATCCAGGCATGAGATCAAAATAATTACAATGATGACATTAGTACCGGTATCCAGCAGTTATTATTAAAGCAAATATAGACCTTGCAAACCACATAAGTATGTGTTTTGAAGTACATGAGTAAACTCAAGGACTAAAAACCTATTGAAAGGAATAAGATATTCCAGTCAGGTAGAACAGACCAGAATTAATGGAAATACATTATCCTGTGGCTAAAGAAACAAGCCCAGCCAGAATTTATGCTCTCCTCCAGTGCTTTCCCGGTGGCTACCCTGCTACTTAGGAGTTTATCTAAATGTAACTTTGCTGAACTGAGAACACTGCATTTGTAGCAATTTCAGTAACTGCCATCTAGATTTTCTAAAAGATACAAAAATACTTTTGCATTTGGCTTTACCTGCTGTATAGATAAAGTAATTCTCCCCCCAACTGCCACAAAAATGAGCCCAGCCTTTCCCAGGGCTGGCTAACTCAGACATGGTGCTGGTACATCCAGGAAATATTTTGCATCTCTGAACTGCACTGACATTTGAGAGTGCGTGCCCTCTGGAAGGCTGCCCGGGCTGCAGTTCTTTTCTCAAACTGGCTTTTGACTTCAGTTTTGCATTCTAGCTAACCTTACAGAATTCTTATTTTTATTTAAATTGTCAGATATTAGTCTTCACTCAGAAAAGCATTTAATAATGTCCTTGAGTCCCTTAAGCACTTGCTTAAAGTGCTTGTAGTTTACTACATGTTGAAATGATTTCTTGCATTTACTCTGTACAGCACTAGACTGTCCTGAAATGACTTGTTGTCTGTCTTAGCATTGCTACCCACCCTCTCTGTAGAAGAAACACAGTTTAGGAATGTTCCTTTGCTGTCTTCCTTCACAATCCACCACCAATATCTTCTCCACATGAAGGGTTTTCTGAGGAACAGATCCTCTCTTGGTACAAATTACCGTACAGGGCAGAGATCTCAACAGTCCCATCAGGTGTATATATCCACATAAGATTATAAACATGACGTAACTTGGGGCATGTAAAGCACCACAGTCCACTTAAAAATCCTAACCATTACCTACTTTTGATAACAGCAAAGACTTGGGAACATGGCAATCCAGAACAAATGGAGAAATATTGCTCTGCTTTTCCCAGTTTGTGTACCTCTCAGTGGGTACATCAGCTACTCAGTGCCTAGCTCAGCTGCTGGCAAGTTGTTTACCTCTACCTTGCCTATAGAGTGCCTTCTTATATGACAAATGAGGTAAATTTACTTCAAATAGGTAGTGTGAATAACCTCTGCACTCAAAACCACCACCCCCAAGCCTCTGAATTGGAGCCAGTTCCTGTCTTACAGAACAGAGAAAAGACTATTTTAAACAATAGGATTAATAAGAGTAAAAAGCAAAAATCTGGCAAAGAAAAAGTAACATTTTCCAGAGCCATTTGGACATCAAATCATGCCCCTTAATTACCAAGTACAAATAAAACTGTCAGGCCTCTACTGACAGTTTTTTTAAATTGATCTTTAGCACACAGCATGGAAAAAAATTTGACTTTAGTGTGCGGTGTCAGATCAAACAGGTTGTCTGCCATCGATTAGAATGAAAGAACATATTAAATCTTGGGATGACATCTGCTATTTCAATACAGAATTGGAATCTCTCAGACTTTGAAAGGCTTTCGTCAAGATAATCTACATTTAAAGCTCAGTGATGTAAACTGTGACCGGATCGAAAACTGCAAACACTAGTGCAGTCCAAATTGAGACACTGAAAAGGCAACTTTCATGTAGTTGGCATTTTCCTATCTTTTAACTCCCTGCAGTATGCTGTCAATGGTATATGGGCTGTGCAGAGTAAAATGGAAAGCCATGGGTGGCTGCGTTGAATTAGCCAAGCACTGTAATGTTTACTACTTCATTAAACCCATCATATGAAAATCAATTCCCATCACAGAGATGGTTGTTATGTATTCTGGCTACCAAATAGTAAACCAAATGCTAGAACCATAATTTGAATATATAACGTGTCTTGACAGGGTTTTTTTTATTTTTGTTTTTAGCAGTTATTCTACATAACAGACTGTGACTTCTTGTTTTGAACAAATGTAAATAAATTGTCTGTGGCAGTGTGTATTAACCAGATTCAACTCTTGTAGGCTGGCAGGAGAAGGGTAGGAAAAGGCCACGTGCCTACTGTAGTGGGATTCAGTCAAGCCACAGAAGTTCATTACTTTCCGATTAGAAAAATTGGGTGCAATCTCAGCACAGAGAACTGGTGATGATGAGTCAACCTTTCGCCTCATGGTTTGGTTTATTATTTTCAATAGGTCAGCTGTGAAATGCAGGCAAATACAAACACTGTCACACAAGCACTGGAACTTAGGGAAGCCCCCACGGCCTCCTGCGCCCACCAAAATAGCTCTGGCTTTTTCCTCCCTAGGTGACCCCATTGCCTGCCCTGTTTCTTCCACACGCCCTAAATTCCCCTCTGCTTTCAGTGCTCCCTTGCCTGCCTTCAGACTGGGTTGTACCCCACACTTACTGGCCAGCTGGGGCATGCAGGCTGATGTGCAGGGGCAAGCCAGGCAGCACACGAGCAGCCCATCTCCTGATGAGGTATTAATTCATTCTTTCTCCTTTACCAATGCATCACTATTTACAGAACTTGCAGGAACTTGATATACCTGGTACCTGCACCTCTCACCTTCTGCCTGACACCTTACCCTTGTTCTCTGTTAAAAGGTTAGCAGCAGATGGACTACCTTCAAAGCCAAAAACAGCATTATGTGGTGACAAATTCTTTGTGGGGCTCACACGTTAGGAGGCCAATGATTCAGGAAGCATCAATACTGATAAAAAATCCTAACGTATAGCAGCTATCACAGTCAGAAATAGGGGCAGTGTAATTTGGTTTCTTTTAGAAATTTCTGAATGATAGGGTGAATCAAGAGCAACAGGATCAAAATAAAATTTGTATCACTAAAGAAGTGTAACACATCAGGTAAGATGCATAGAACATGATATTTTGGGGATTTTTACAACAAATTATAAAGTACTACGTTTTTAGAGCCACCGAACGCTAAATTAAGAGTGCAGCTACAGCTGGTGCAAAGACACCCTGTCAGTTTTATGATGGCACCATGTGTGGCTCACTCGGCGGCTGCCTGGAGCTGCTTTACTGGGGTTCTCAGCCCTGGTTCAGTCTGTGAAACAAGTGTGCACGTTCCCCTATCAGTCAGCAAAGCCTTCTGCAGGGTAATTTTTCACTAAATATATAAACAGGGTGTAATTTTAGCATTAGCTGCTTCCTACATTCTAGCTTTGCTACAGCTTTGCAACACAGAAAAAAATAGACCTGCAATGCCCTGAAGCTTCTCTGATGCCAGTCAGAAGTAAATACAATAAAAGAATTATCACAAAACATACGCAAGAGGAAAATCCTCTTCTTTTTAAATGAAACCCAACATCACAGAAAAAGTCACAGGCAGCAGAATCTAATGAGATTCCTTGCTTTGATTTCTTTGTTTCATTTTAATTTCCCATTTGTCTATGTGATTTTAAACTGATGGTGATCAGGGTGATGGTGAGCATCCCTGATGATCAAGGAACGCAGTCCCAGCGCTGCTCTTGAGTCTGTAGAAATGAGGAAAACTGGGAACAGTAGGAAACTAAAACAGAGTAGGAGTTTCCATCTTTCTCTAACAGCCCCCCTGCTCTGACTATACCTACACCAATAAAAAGCACTTATCCTTATTGGATAGAACAGTGTGAGTCATCAATCATTTTAAAACCTGTATTAGCCTGTGAGCAGGTTATCAGCAACTGAAATGATTAACAGTCATCAGAGAGGGGCTGGGAACAAATGTTGCTCCTTTTCTTCCCCACAGCTCTTGTTAGCCTTGTTGCACCTCTGAAAGAGTAGATTCCTCAGGTTCCCCTGAGAGGAAAAATGAGATATGCAAGCACTTATCTTCTCACCATGGCCCCTAAAGGTCAGGCAGTTCCTGCTGAGGAGGTTTGCATGCCAGCTGCGAGGCTAAGGTCAATACAGAAGTACATAAAGAGCTAAACATCTCAGGAGAGAAGATGGTTCAGAGTTGGACAGTAAAAGTGCTAATAATACAGAACAGCTTAATATTTTTATTTTGTATCTGGAAAAATTAGGATTCATATCAATTAGAGAGAACTTGTTCTTTGATCACCAGGAACTGAGGAGGATATGTAGGATGAACGTTACTAACTTGGCATGTTTAGATGTCAGGGAAATCCAGGAGTGGTAGAAGAGTGGGCTGAGGATCTTTCTTTTTCACTGTCCTTGAGTCTGAAGGTACTGGGGAAATTCCATGAAACTGGAAGAATACTCATGCTGTGCTAGTATATAAAATGTTGAAGTGACTTGATCAAGATAAATATGCCCTAGCAGTGACCAGGAGTGTGGAAAAAACCAGACTGGTAGACAACAGTGGGTGACAGCACCCCAAGAATTAATTGTAGGTACAGAGCGTCAATTGTTGTGATTCTGAGTTTCTGAGACTTGCCAAAGAAATCTTATTTCATCATTTTAGATTACAGGTTTGTGCAGGCAAACATGGAGACGTAACACACCTAGATGATTGCAAGGAGTTTAATTTGGTACTGTGTAAAACCTGATGAAACATTGACAACATACCATGTCAGAAAAGCACTTGCCGAGTGGTTTCAGAACTAGCTAATTCAGCAGTTCCTATGAAAGGAGACATGGGTGAGATGGGATAAAGGGTGGACCTGGAGCACAAGGGTGAACAGTACTCGGCACTGGAGCTGGAGGAGCCCAAGGTTGCTGCAGAGTACCAAATCACACCCAAGCTTCTCAGATGGGACTTGCTCACCAATTGCCTTCAGGGAAACCTAAAGCAAGCTCCCTGTGCAATCCTGCAGCAAACAAACAAACAAAGTCTAGTGTATCCTTCACTCCCTGCTACAGGCATGAGGGGAATAAAGTAAGCAGGAGAAAGATGATTTTTACGTTTTGTGTACGGGATTGGTATGGTAGGTAATCCTCACTCTGAAAAGGCTGATGAAAAATCAGGGAAGGTAGAGAACCACAAGAATTACAAGGGAAAAGTGCTTTTCATGGAAAGATGGAGGGTTCTGTCTGTTTAGCTTGTCAACAAGAAAAGTGAGAGGTGACTTGATTACAGTGTACAAGTGCTTTCCCAGGCAGAAAATACTGGGTAGTCATCACTTCTCTCAGCTTGCAGAGAAAGACAACAAAGGATGCAGTGGCTGAAAGCTGGAGCCAGACAAATTGAATTAGAAATTAGGCCCAGCTTTATAACCATGGAGGCAACTGCTCATTACAACATGTGACCAAGGAGAAGTGATTCCACAGAGCAAGACAGGATGCTGTGCAAGAAAATATGCATTAGCCAAACCTAAAATGTTTCACCAAGTCTGAGAAATATAAATGCAAGTTAGTAGTAATTTCTAAGAGGAGACATTACATGGTCAAACACCTACTTAAAAACAAACAAAAAACCCCAACCCCTCTTTAGTCTATTTTGCTCGATTCATGGATGTCTGTCAGATTAGGAGAACAAGGGGAGATCTTTCCAGTATCTGGGGGCTAACAAAAGAGCCACTCCTATTTGAAAGGAAAATGGCTAAGAATGACATTTGTGCTAACAGGACAAAATGAAAATCTCACATCTCTTGCTCAGTTCCTTCATACTGTTAAGTAATCATACAGCTTTCCTGTTAGTGTGTCGGGGGGAAAAAATGAGAGACCAACTTTAATTAGATTGGAGATTGGATTGGTGCCATTGCATTAAGCACTCAGCTCCATGGGTGATGAGCTCGGGATTAACATGCAGAAGGGCAAACTTGCAGGATTGTCCAGGGAAGGGGAGAGGCAGGCAGCTACGGGCATGGGAAGGGAGAACAGAGTCTGATGCAAGAACTCAGGGGTGGCACAAACCCCCTTGGCCATGGGTGAGGGGTGATGGACAGGGGGCAGCACACAGACCTGGAAAGAGGGAGGACAGCAGGGGAGTTGCCTTAAACAGGGGGGAAGGTGGCCAACAACATGCAGGGAAACTACAGGGAAGGTGGAAAGAAGCACAGGTGGACCTCAGAGCACTAACGTGTGAGCCCATCGACTGGGTGAAGAGAAGCAAAACTACTACCTGCAGAGAGTTTCCCCCACTTTCCTTTCAGAGTGATTACAACTACAAAATCTGTTTGCGGTACCAGTCTCCCACTGCCATCACTGTAACAGCAGTATATCCTGCTGTGGAGAAGCCAACCTGCAGAGAAGAGGTTGCACCTGGATCTCCCTGGCTATTGCCACAGTGCTCCTGACAGCATGGGACTTCCCAGCAAAAACTGAATAACCCAGCACAACGAGTGAAAAGCTTTTCAGTGCTCTTAATGGCTTCACTAAAGACAAAACACTTATGCACCCCACCAGCTTGGGCTTTCTTGACCCACTGTGGCATGGCTTTTGGGGAATAAATGAAGAGAAGCGGGAGTTTCAGGCAATGCTGGAGGTGAAAATAGGTTCCCTACCAACTAAGTGTATACCAAAGCTAAAGAGCTACCAAAAGACAATGAAAGACTTGAGCAAGTCAAGTGATAAGCACAATTATTCCCTGTATACCATATATATGTATAAAGGTACATGTGTTTATTAACTCTATTTAGGAGGTTAGTGTCTCTCTCACGAGAGTTTGTTATTTTAATTGATAATTCCCTTTTTAATGCTATTTTAATTGAGGCACAGGGGAAGGACAGCAAGGGAACAACAGAAAGGAAGACAAGACAGTCCTACAAATTCACTCACAGCTCCTTGATAACACTGGCAAGCTGCTCAGGAAAGACGCTGTCTAGATGCCTGCAAAACATCGTCTTCTCCAAAAGACCTGTGTGAACTCTAAAGCACAACTGCCAATCTACAGCAACTTTTGAGTGCTTGGTTCTAGGCAGCATCGGGTGGATGATAAGTTATTTGTTTCCTTGGTATCTTTCTGTATCAAGATACTATTTTGTTAATTGCAGAGCATGAAGTTAATTATAGTGTAGAATCATGTGCTGTGACACGAGGGCATTCATTTTGCCCAGTGTGGTGTTAAGACAAATGGGCAAGAGATTTGCTGCCGCAATCAGGCCTGGACAGTCAGTCATGGCCTGTGTTTTCCTACCGCTGAGTAACAACAGCAATTACAATCCTGACTAATAAGAGCTACAAGTACAGATAAGAACCCACTTGGGCTTTAGAAGAAACAAAAATTTACTCAATGTAATTTGACAAGTGTTATAGCACAGATTAATTACTGCTCACTGCTTTTCTCTTGCAGGTACAGAATTGCACTTCACAGGCTGGGTTTGGAGCATCCAATGTGTACTTGGCCACCACGGAGATGTTCACTCTTTTGGTGTTTGCTTTCTGGAAACCAGTTTGTGCTTTTCTTCAGCTGCCAGCAGCAGGCCTGCAGCCGCAGCACAGGCAGGTGACAGGGCCACCACCAGCCCCCTGGCAAGGCTATGGCTGTAAGGTAGCCCTTACGGTGCGGGTGACACAGCAATTACTACTGCCCTTTCTTTGGGCAGATGTGGCAGCAAGTAGCAAGCAACAAGCAGCAGAGATGACTGTGCTTCAGAGAAGTTTTCCACCTCTGGGGATGAAAGCTGTTATTAGCACAAGAGTCAATAGATGCTCTAATGATTGTTTGGATCCAAGTGAGCAGCTGGCACCTTGCTGAGGGGACAGATTTGCAGGGGGTGAAGGGTAAGCGGAGCCAGTTAGCCATCTCCCAGCGATGGCTGCACTGCAGGGGAGCTGTTGCCATGGATGTGTGTGAGCGCAGCAGGGACGGTGCCCACAGATCCAAGTCCAGTGGGTAACACAGTTCTCCAGTCACCAGGGGAGGCTGGATGTTACATTAGGGATTAATCTCTGCACCTCAGTTGTGTTTGTTACAGATGTACGTAACCATAAATTGCTGGGGGACAGAGGAGCACCCAGCCACGGTGCTGAGGAGAGGCCAACGCTGGTGTCTCCTGAGCAGCCCCTTCCCGGTGCACGCACAGGGCTGCCTGGAGCTGGCTCCAGCTCCCCAGCCCTGCGCTGCAGGTACCTACCTACCTGCCCACCGACCACAAGTTTTGCATCCCACTTTGATGGGATGCAAAAAAAGAAGTCATGCTTAGCTTAATTCTTCATTCAGCTCTGATAATTGGCTACAGCAAGTAATAGTTGGGTGCTGGATTAATTTTTACCCTCTCAAGCTCTGTACTTTCAAACCTGTCACAAGACACGTTGCTATTTACTGCACAGTTTGAAGTAGTTCTGCCAGGACACATTGGCTTCTGTTGCTGCTTTTCGAATCCTAGACTTCATTGGCCAAATCAAGCTTTAAAAGCCCAAAGACTAACAGATGTGTAACAGATGTGGTTTTTTTTCTTCAAAAAAATAAATCCATCAGAAAAAAAATCCATCAGAAATTATTTGAACTCCACCATTTGAAGCCCGTTAGAAATCACTCGAAGTTGATAAACACAAATTAACATTTCCTATTAGTATTTACAGCAACAGCACTGAAACTGAAAAAGCTTATTTATAAAAATGAAACCAGATGCCACTGGAGGGGAATGCAAATTAAATAGCAGGAGTTAAAAGACAGCTAGGTGGATTTTAATCTGCTAGCTAAAGAATAATTAAAAAAAATTAAAAAGCATTAATACCTTTGGACTGAGCTCTTTCAGATAGTGTAAGATTGTGTCCTGGCCTGCAGCCCATGACTTTCATCTCAACCCTGTGTCTGATTCGGTGTCAGGTCCATGTAAGTCTCCCATGGACTTTAACTCTTACAGCTGATACTGAGTTAGTGAAGAAAGCCTTTTCTAAGGCAAAAGAAATTAAGCCAGGTATTTCTCTCACTCTTCCTTTTTCAAGTGGGTAAAAAAATGTGAATTTTTAGACTTTAATATAAGAAATCTAAGTCTTGCCTTACTCTTTATGATTTGATTTCTTGCTTGTTAAATATATGAATGTGAGTTGATCATTCAAAGTATATTGTCCCTCTCTGTGACCTGAAATAGGCTCATTTTAGTGGCACAGTTTTTATCCCTCCGTTTTTAGTTATTCACGGAAAGTTGCAAATTCTTGAATGGAGACAGTGTTTTCTGACTGCTTGGCCAGACTCCAGCTCGAGAGACCTCTGAAGCCAACATGACTTCCAGGTGCCGGGCCAAGCTCTTGGTGTCACCTGCATCTCCTCCTGTCTGTGGAACAGAGGAGAGACAGCACAACTCCCTTGTCGGCTTCTGTTTCTCATTTCAGACTTGCTCTTCTGCATAGATTCACATTATTAATGAGCTCTCTGGGGCACAGGCATCCAGAAATTAAGCTTTGATATACCCAGAAGGCCAAGAGCGCTGCCAGGAGTCGGCACCCGATTCAGACCCCCAGTGACAAGGCTCAGTTTGAGATTTGGAGGTGATCCTCTGAGATGGAGACGTCTCTCTGTCCCAGGGTGGCTTTGTGCCGAGTGGCCCAAGCCACCCTTAGGCTGGGTCCCAGAGACACACGAAGGTCAGACTGGTGATGTTCAAGGTCAAGTTGAGATGTGCAAAATAACAAAAACATCTAATTTGTGCCTTGGTCTTGCTGCTGTGTTGTGGGCAAGCGAGGTGTACCTGAGACTTATGCTGTAAAAACCTTGCACTCAACCTTTTTTTTTTTCCTTTGGAAAGTAAAGCAGCTCCATGAACTTCCCCAACAGCCAAGGTAAATAAATCCTTTTCTTTTTTAACACAGCTGCCTCAAATTAAAGCATGCTACAGTTTTCTTGCTTCCTCTGGCCATTGTTTCGCTGCGAGACACGAGGGAAGTGCCACACAGACAGATATTGCTGAATTTGGTTTTGCCTCGTTGAATTTTTACGGATGGTTACCCTCAAAAAACAAACTATTAATAGGCCTGTGTCTGAATACTCAACCACATGAGACTTCATCTGTTACATTCAGGCTGTGTTTTGATGGATTGCTATTCCATCAACTAAAAATCCTTTGGGCTATGAAGGATATAAAACAGTCCTACAACCACTTGCCCTAAAACTAGTATTTAAAATATATATCACAGGGGAAAATTGAGTAGTCCATTAGAGGAGTAAGAAAGAAATTACACCACAAAGAGAAAAAAATAGCTACAATTTCTAGCAATACAAATCAATGTAAAAGAGAAATCTCTTGAGCTGCAATTTGCAGAGGTGATGCTAACAGTAGTACAGATTATTTAAACAGATTTTGTAACCACTGTTGCTTTACAGAGATTAAATTACACTAAACTATTAATGTAGGTTTTGGGTGGTAATTTACAAAAAGAAAATGATAGAATCCTAAAATTTTAGTTCACTGCATATGCTTCTGAATGGGAACAAATTCAAAAACAATTTAGATTTTAGAAGAAACTGGTGAAGCTATTCTGTAATTATTGCTCCTGCTCTAAATACCCACATAAAAATTAGCCAGTAATGCTTATTTTCGCTCTTATGCACACACACACAAATTTTTGATTGCAACATCAAAATCAATCTCTTCTGCCTTATCAGGTTTGTAGCACAGGATAAACTGATCTAAATGAAGTGACTCGTGACTTTAATTAGCAAGTAAGATTTGAATATCAGTTTTAAACTTGTATTACATATGTTCATAATTTAACAAAGAATGTTTAGCGCTGTTTGTTGGAAAATTTGTAATGCAATTTTTCGACTAAATATAGCCTTTATGCTAAATTTGGTATTTCATATTCCTATGAAAAATGTATCTGTGCACATTTCTGTATACGCATATTGCTGAGCACACATGTATTCATGTTCTAATTTTTTTCCTCTTTTGATATTTACTAGGAAAAAATTGTGAATCAAAACCTCTAAGAAAAAAGCATAGAGGAGATTACCAATGTAAGCCTTAAAATGCTTTTTCAAAAAACCAACTGTCTTATAGGTGATTATTGCATATATAAGTTTTGAAATATAAATTACATCTTTCCTCAAAATACTACTGTGAATCTGCCCTTTGTGTTTGTCACACACGAACAAAGCTAAGAGCGCCTGCAAAATTTGTCAGTCTGGGAAATGACATTATGTGGGTTCAAGTGACGCAAAAATGTAAGGAAAGGAAATGGCCAGACCTGGTTTTGGCTCTTCAGCAAAAGCGAAGGCTCCAGGGGCTCCAAGATCCTCTGCGGGCTGAGCGTGGTTATGCTCCTGCTGGTAACTGGGAATGGCATCCTCAACAAAGAGCTCCCCTTCCTGGACTCCATGCTGAAACTTGGCTGGAAGCGAGAGCCCCCATTAGCTGGGGTGCGTGGGCTCTGCTCTGCTTGGGAACAGGAGGGTGGTGTTCAAAGCTCAGCAGGTCTCGGAGAGGAAACCCCTGCTGGGCTCTTCCCCGCTGACACACGTTGCTCTGATCTCTTCCACTGAGACAGGCTTCCCCCTGGCATAACACAGCATTTGCTGCCGGATTTGCATGAAGAACCTGAAGTGCCATTTAAAGGCCGCCATTTTCCTCCCCACCTCAAAGCTTTTGTACACCCCTTGCGAACACCACATGGAGGGAGAGCCTTCAGACTTGCAGTTGTTTTAACCTCTTCACAAAGCAAGGATGTGTTCCTTCTCTCCCCCTGGGTTGCCAGCAGAATAATAAGCCCCACAGAATCAGTAACTCAAAGGTTTCACTCTAAATGAACCACAGCTGTGGAAAAATATATACCCCAGCCTGTTGGGCTGATGGATTCCACCTGTGTCCAAAACAATCACCCCTGTAATTCCCACTCAAGACTGCTTCCCAGCACCAACCTTAGCAGGAAACATCCCCAGAATTGAAGGCTGAGCTTGTATGATGTAGAAATGTGTGGTGGTGAGTATTGGAATGTTCTCGGCCTGCCCTCACGGGGCACAGCATGCAGTCAGAAGTACAACACAGGTTGGGCAGAGAAGGACAAGGCCTCCTCCCCTCTCCTTCCGGCTTTCTTAAATGGTCTAGGGTGTCCTGGCCTGTCAAAGATCTCTCCTCTTGCTATAGGTAGAAATGGTTATGAAACATTAACTCTTTGCTGCAAGTTCTTCAGTGCGGTGCTGGTGCTGCCTCTCCCCTCCATCTATCTCATCTGGTGCAGGAAGGTTTTGCCAAACAGAGCTGCAGTGGATTCAGCAGCTGCTTCCAATGTCACAGCCACTATGGTGTCTCCAGAGCACTGAACGCTGCTGGCTGGACTCACTGACAGCACAGGTCCTCTGTCAGCAAGGCAACCTCCAGACCTGCTCAGCCAGGGCAATTTTTGGGTCTTAAGGTCAAAATCTGGAGGCTTAGTGAGCAGCGGCTGCCAATGGATCCTGTTGATGGAGCCCTCTCTTGTTAATTTTAACACTGTCGTGCTGACCTGGGCTGTTGGACTAACAGGGTCTTGATAAACTCTCTGCTGGCAAAGGCCCACCCCTGGTGATGGGGACAGGGCAGTGTACCCTGCTGTGCAACGCCACCCGGCCTGGCAGGGGGTTGAAGGCACCACACAGGAGGTGGGCATGGCCGGTGGTGCAGCTGCTGTAGGGCCTGTGCCACAGAGCCATGTTGTGCGCCCCAGTATTGACCTATTGCTGCTGGGGTCTTCAAACAGGGAGATGGTCTCCTGAAGCTACTTTCATAGAACAATAGAATGGTTAGAGTTGGAAGGGACCTTAAAGATCATCTACTTCTGACCCACCTGCCCTGGGCAGGGACACCTTCCACTAGATCAGGTTGCTCAAAGCCCCATCCAGCCTGGCCTTGAGCACTTCCAGGGATGGGGCACCTGCAGCTTCTCTGGTCAGCCTGTTCCAGTGCCTCACCACCATCGCAGTAAAGAATTTCTTCCTAATATCTAATCTAAATCTCCCCTCTTTCAGTTTAAAACCATTACCCCTTGACCTATTGCTCCACTCCCTGATAAAGAGTCCCTCCTCATCTCTCCTGTAGGCCCCCTTTAAGTACTGAAAGGCTGCTATAAGGTCTCTCTGGAGCCTTCTCTTCTCCAGGCTGAACAACCCCAGCTCTCTCATCCTGTCTTCATACGAGATGTGCTCCAGCCCTCTGATCATTTTTGTGGCCCTCTTCTGGACCCAATCCAACAGGTCCATGTCCTTCTTATGTTGGGGGCCCCAGAGCTGGATGCATTACTCCAGGTGGAGTCTCACCAGGGCGGAGCAGAGGGGCAGAATCACCTCCTTCCATCATTTCTCAATCATCTTCCTCCATCATTTTCCACCCTGTCTCACAGCCAGTTTTGGCTCTATCTGGCAGAGAAGTGCAGCCTCAGGCAGCAGCGATGGAGGATGCAGTGCCCCATTGAGGGAAGGGCTCCACGCCAATGCAGGGGGCTGAGCGGAGTGTGCTGTCAGCACAGCAACAGCCTGGGGGCAGCTACAGCAAAGGGCTGCCCTGGACCGTGGGGATGCAGAAAGCTGCTGGTAAAGGCACAATTTTAAAATTAAAGTGAGTTTCATCACTTTGCTGCTCCTGGAAGAGGCACTTTGTTTTCTTAATGAGATGATTCACATGTCAGAAAGTTGCCTCTTTTAAAGTCACGTTTAGTGCAAGGGGAATATTCCTGTCAGTGCTTCAGTTGCACTTGGTTGAAGACACCATCTGCTGTGACACTGGGCCAGCTTGGCATTTAAAATGTCATTTAGACCAGAAAGCAACTGAGCTTGGATACTGAGGCAGATGTCATCAGCAAAGGTGAACTTCCATAAGTAAATGCAGTTGCTGATAAACTGGGTGAATCACAAAAGCGTTTACAGAGCGCTCTGTGGAAGACCGCCGATTTCTCTGCATATGCTGTATTTCTTGTACACGGCTTATTCAATCTACCTTGGAGAAGCGACGTTACAAGAGACGTCAGCTAAATTCTGCATCTAAAATCCAGCATCTGTGGTTTCCGCTGACTGAAGCGGGATGAGTGGGTTTCTGTCGTCTCCAGAAGTGAGATTGATGATACTTTCCAAACCGAGCTGCTGAGTCCTAGGCTTGCTTCTGCCCAGCGGGACAGCAGGATGAGCCATTTTCCTGCATTTCTGTGGAGCATTGCTGCACACAAAGCTGTTCAAAACCGTTTGCTCCCTCAAATGATTCTGTTCCAGCTGACAAAGAAAGGACAAACCAGGTCTGAGGCCTCTCTCTTCAGCACACAAAGAGTTACTGCATCCCTCTCTGTCCCCGGAATACAGTCTTGTTCCCAACTGCACCTCCTGACATGTGTTTAGGCTGCAATCCAAAAAATCCACAGGACAAAGAAGGAAGAGGAATGAAATGGGTAGAAAACACATTAAAAAAGAAGTAGAGGCTAAAACTAATAGAGTTAATTGCTCTACCCAGGTTTGTGCCTGTAGGGCACGGATAGATGAGTGTTAGTAATGAGGCTCTTTGGCAGCGCTGGGGGGAAACTTGGTTCTTAAGGTCAAATAATCCATCAAGATGAAAATGTTGAGAGAGTCCTTTCTACCTGAGCTTCTCAATATGGCTCAAATTGCTTTTCAGCTGCGCGCAGTGCTTTTGTTGACTTAAAGTAAATTAAACATTATCCTTTCTTAATTAGATAGGTTAGGAGATGTCAGTAAGTGCTACTTCCTACTAATATGAAGATTAGAACTAGTTTAAAGCAATTAAAGCTAAACACCCCCCCCACTTTTAAATAATGAATTAATACAGAAATTGATTTAATAAGGAACCAACTGGGGTTGAAGTGACCCAGTCAGGTGGGGACAGAAAGGAAAAGAAGCCAGGACAGAGCCAGCAGTGCAGCCACTGGGGTGACTGTTAGGAAGCAAAGTAGTTTTTTTTTCTTCTGGACAGGTTAACCACAACCATATAATATATTCAAAGCCCTTCCTAATTGTCTTTAAGAATGATTTTTATAAGTCAGCAGATTGAGTGTAATCATCAAGGTGCTGGCAGTAGGGGCTGTGGAGGAAAGTGTATTTAAGATGGGACAAAAACATTGCACAGGCAGAGGAGGACGGGAAAAGAAGTGAATAGCAGCCATGCGGACACCAAGGTAAGAGCAGGAGGGGGAGAAGACCCTCCAGCCCCCAGAGAAGACATCCTCCTCCAGCCCTGAGAGGAGCCCACACCAGAGCAGCTAGGTATTTCCCAACAGGAACTGCAGCCCGTGGAGAGCCCATGCTGGAGCAGGTTTATCCCGAAGGACTGCAGCCTGTGGAGAGGACCCACACTGGAGCAAGGCAGGAGGAAGAAGTAGAGAGAAGCTGTTCTACATTGACCACAAACCCCCTTCTCCAGCACTGCCGTGGGGGCAGGTAGAGGAGTTGGGAATGAAGGTGTGAAGTTGAGCCTAGGAAGAAGCAGGAAGGGGAAGGAAGGTTGTGTTTAACATACTTTTTTTGCCCTTTTAATTTGCAATAAATTAAAGTCAAGTCCCTTTTGCCCGTGATGGCAACTGGCAAGCAGTCTCCCCATCTTGATCTCAACCCATGAGCTGTTTGTTTTCTCCCCCATCCAGCTGAGGTGGTGGAGTTAGCGAGGGGCTGGGTGGGCATCCCACCACCACCAGTTATCTACAGACTAGATCATCAGACAGGGGAAGCCTTGTGGAGAGGGCAGCTCTGCTAAAAAATGTTAGCAGGCTGCAATAACAATCAAGCAACTGCAAGACACAGGAAAAAGCCACAGCCCCAATCAACTCTTTCAAATGTGAAATTGCAAACTTCACATCTTTGAGAACAGGTTCTGGTACATTTTACTTGTCCACCTCCCCCGAAAAGTGTGCATTCTCAAGCTTCCAAAGACCTTTAAAGTCTTGTCACGATAGTGCAAACAGCCCATCCCAAACTCTTGTGAGTACATCTTCTAACGAACCTCAGTAACACAGTAGCAACAAAACAGATTTTTGTGACAGGGTCACTCTGCTTCTGGCTGAGTTCCTTTAGGGGGTGAGATGTACTTTGATTACTGTGGCCTTACAAGTTTTATATTATGTATTATTCCACATTGTAACACAGCAGTGCATGCATACTCATGCACAATGAATTTATGAATAAAAACTATAATCCTTGATTGGCCTTATTATTCTAACTTATAAATATTTAAAGAGATGGCTTCCTAAAATAGTACGAGAATAGTACATCATTTGCCACGCAGAGACTGTAATAGGATAATGTTGTAGATAAGAATCCTGTATTTCAAATGTACATTTGTATTCCGTTGAATGGTACAAATGTGAGAAGTGACTGTGACAGGAATGGTTATCATGCTAAAAAGAGTTTGAGAGCTGCTTACTTGAAAAGAAGAGCCACTGACAATATGACAAAAAGCCCAGTATCTTGATGAGATTAAGACTTGTGTATTCTGCCTTCTCCCTCTTCCCAATGTTTGCCCCTCAATTCAACAAACTAAACCACAGCTGTTATAGGAAGCTTTTATTTTGAACAAAACCAGTGAAAATACAATTTACACTGATAGCCAAAGCTGAGGCAATTCACATTTTTTTGTTGTTGTTATTTGCTAGCTGTTGTAGGTGGGACCCACTCCTGTATCTTCTTGCGAGTAGTGGAGTAAGGTACGTACTGCCCGGGAGTGCCACTCAGATTGAATTTATGGTTCTCCCAGATAAACTTACGAGCAACTGGTGGATGAGTAGTTGGAGGGTCATCTGTCATTGAGTGAAGCCAGCGATGCCTTAGGAGGAAAAAAGAGACATTGTTATTAAGGAACATCACATGATCTACAACAAGCCTTCCTCCTGACTCCCAAGGGTTCTGCTCTGAAGTGATACTACGTATTTGTTTTGAGAGGGAGAAAACCCCCAATTTTTATCCACTGTCACTTTGAATGAGACTACAGGATACTGACTTAAAGTAATTACACAAACATAACTGAAAAACAACAGTTTTGCTTTCAAGGAACTGAAAGCACACCTGAGATTGACTTTCCTGTTCCTTTGTACGTTTAGCATTTGTGCAAAGAGTATTTCATTGTCACATGTTTGTATGGCCTTAACCAGCCAGCCAGGTCAAGGCAGGCGCTACAAATGATGAAACCACAAGGTTTTGTTTTGTTGTCTGGGGTTTTTTTTCTTGGGTTTGTTGGCTTGGTTTTATTTTTCATTTCCAGAAAACTGCGCTGCACAATTTCAATACGGTCTCCAAAGCATTCATGAGGCTACCACTTGGGATACGGGTAAATGATGCAGGTTCACGTAAAACAATCACGTAAATGTTTACTGACTGCACAATAAAATGATTAATACCAATCAGTAATGGGGTAATTACCAAGTGATTATAGTGATTATCCCTTACCTATGAACTAAATGTCAATTCTCCCCTGTGCAAACAACATTAACGATCAAGCAAATTATTTTCCATACCAATTTACTGAAACACTACAGCAGGGATCAAGTGAATTGATTTCATCCCTTTTCTATTTCAGTGCCTAAAGCAACTTTCAAACCTGAATAACATTTGAATTATCTGCCAGTACATATGTATTGCATACTGCATGCGCAGGTATGACAGAAGTGAGGTTATGACTTTTTTTGCAAGCTCATGTATTTTTTACTGAAGTAGAATAAAGAAGCTTCTGCTAATCAGCTTTGCCAAAATCTTGACCTACAAATAAGAAGCCTTCTATTCCAGTTGTTATTAGAAAGCCTAAAAGTTGCATCTTCCACCTTTAGAAACAAATCCAGCACACTTCATTGATATAGCAAAACAAAACCACAATAACAGCAGTGAGAAATAGATTGACAAGTATATTCTAAATCTGAAGAGCTCTACAGAAGGTTGATTATTTTTTCAGTCAAATAGCTTCCAGACATTTATTTCAGAAAAAAAGAAAAGACCTCACAACTTTGGATTTAACTTTAGTATAAAAATCTCACTTCAAAATAAATCATGTCTGCCATATGTTCATTTTTTATAAGGAAAAAAACAAACAAAAACCCCAAATGAAAGCCACGCATTGTAGGACTAAGGACTGCCAAGAAACTGGCTTGAATACCAATCTGAATGGAACCATTAAAATCCTTTAAAAGTAAGAAGAAAAAGCTTGTTTAGAGATAAAGAATGGCCTCCTATGGGAAAAATCATCCACCTCGGAGTTTGAAAGTTATACATACATTCAGATGAAGCGACCCTATGCAATGTGGATGGGAGAAGGATCATTCTCTTCCTTCCCTCACTCTCCTTTGTAAAGTTTGTAAAATTTGAAGTATACATTTCCCACTACTTCTATTAAAAATGAAGATTTTGGGTAATGACTTCTGTCTGGAAGAAAGTGGCCCCACAGCACTACTAATCACATTGTGGTCTGAGGATACACGAACAGGTCTTGCTTGATTGTAAACCTGGTGTTACCAGGTTATTATTTCAGAAAAGGCCCTGCCCACATTACACAAGAACTTGCCCTCCCAATTCATGCCCGTTAGATTAATGCTGTGTACTACTAGTGGGCTTCACATTACCAGGATACCACATACCCCATGATGGCTAGTATCAAAGTTGGCAGAAACACCGTAAAACAGCTAATTTGACAGAGGTGGGATTGCACACTCATAGCAATGGAGAGCCAGCTTTTTGGGTAATGCAAAGAAACACAGATTGTGGCATGGGAGGAAAAGGGGGAAAGAACAGTCCCTGTGTCCGTATATATATTCTGCCAACACTGACTTCAGTATTATGTTTCAAAATGCTTTGTAGTATCACTCCCGAGCAGCCTCAGTTTGTCAAACCCATTTACCATAACATACGGAGGGAACTGAAACAGACACACCTACACCTAGTGATGCTTCTGTTAATAATGGATAGGGATCCTGCAAACAAACCCCTATATATGCACCTATCACCGTGCCTCATCGTCCTCCGGCTCCCCTGGGAGTCATGCACACCAAGAGGACAAACAAAAAATTGTTTTCTTAGACAGAAAAGTAGTTACAAAGGCCCTGAAAGACAGGCTGGAGCAGGTGGAGAAAAAGAACTCTAATAGAGTTCAGTTAAAATCAAATACATTTCAAGCTTGCATGACGTCTGGCACCTCTTTGGTTACAAGCACACTGACATTGTACACTCCTTGAAATGTAAGAAAAAATACCACAATATTAACTTACTCATTTAACTCAGAAGACAGAAAACAGAATAGTTTCATTCTGTCATTTAAAGTATTGTTTTGCAGCTTTTCTAAATCTAAAGCTTCTAAATCTGTGAAGTCTTTTAAATACAGTATTTTAAAGCAATTAATACATTTGCTCTCAGGATTGTCTGAGGTTTTATAACATTAAAATAAAATCCTGCTCAAACTTAAATAGATCAGCAAAACTGATCCTTAAATCCCATTTTTACCCTGGAAAGTAGAAATAAAATTGCACAGCTACGAGACACGTCAGTACAGTCACAGGTACCAAAATAGCTGAAGAGGTTTCAACAGTTTGTTTAGAACTCCATCCACCATTAGGTACACTTTGATTTAAGAGTTTCAGGACTTATGCCTGGTCACAACAGATTGCACTTAGAGCCCAACATGGGACTTACAAAAGCATTTTGATTTGCAAAGAGTGTTCTCTCAAACAAAAGCTCCCACTCTCCACTTAAGCAAAATATGTAAAGATGGAAAACTTTATTTTGGGAAGACTTTTCCCTTGACAATCTCCCTCAAAGAGTCCTTTGAAGCCCTGATGTCTCATAGACTCTACTCCAGATGCTCAAGAAAAGCTTTTCATGCACTAGATTGAACAGCATGAATAAAGAGATTTGACGTCTTGCAGATGGCCAGATTTCTATACAAACTCTGCCTATGAATCCATGCATGGAAAAACAGGATTCAAAAGCAATTAATGACTTAAAACCTACAAAGAAGCAGACAATTTATGCAGAGCAAAGAAAATAAGGAGGATAGCAAAAGCTCTGAAGAGGCTGAAGCAGCTTCCTGAATCACAGAGCAGAGTCACTACCAAGCAGACTGAGGATAGCAAAGCCTCCGGACTTTTTCTTGGGTAAACAGATGCAAGACACCTCAAAACATCTTCAAACGCTCTCAAGACTACTAAGAATTTTCTTCCAAGTCTTAGACAAATATTTAAAAGCAAATAGATTTCAAACTGAAGCTACACGGGACAGGAGCCAATTATATGATGTACAAGCTGTCAAACAAGAACCGAAGCTACACAAACTCCGTAGCTACTACCATATGTGCATCTGCAAGGTTCAGGCACCATCTATGTAAGTTCAGGATGTTTGCCAACTTGTTAGCATCCACTTTTTTCAACAAATTAACCATGCCACAGTAAGACAAAAGAGAAGTGAAGATGTGTGTTATGGTCAAAGGGCAGAGAACAGGAAGAGAAGGAAAAAAGGGACAAGAAACGTGTTTGTTTACACATGGGAGGTAACTTTGAGTTCTCATGCAAGGTACGGTAAGATATCATTGCATACTAATGAAACAGCATCCCATTTACCCGAAAACACAACACTAGCATTTAATCTAGTCATAAAACCCACAAATTTATTGTGAAGACACTGAAAGAATGGAAATTTTACCCCCCTTCCTTTTCTGTTCATTGTTTTGTTTTGTTTTCCTTGGAGGCAGATTTGAAAAGCCGCAGTTTTACAGAAGAATAGCACATTTCTTTACATTTTCTAGTATGTTGGCACTTTAAGTCTGAGATGCTACATTCCTCCCTCCTTCAGCTGTCAGATCAACTAATAAAGAGGATACAGATTATTAAACTGAAGTTAAATTTGAAATATTTCATTGTATGAAGCTAGAACTCCTGAAGCTCCTTCCAAAGATGTCAGATTTGCACCACAAGGAAATAAACATCAAAGTACAGGACAGACATTACACAAAGGTAGGACAGTGCTGGTAAAAGGAAGCATCCCTGCAAATGGAGAAAACTATTACCAAATGACAGTTCCTCTTTCTCCACAAGACATAACATATTGAAAGAGCAAAATGACTTTTAACTAGTTTGTATACATAAACACCAGTTGTCAGTTTGTTTTTGCCAAGTATTTGGCCAAAATACAAACCAAATTACCTTAAACTAGACACATGGCAAACAGCGTGTGGACAGCCACAAAAGGCTTTGAATGTGATGCAAGAGAAGCACACCTAGCATCTAGGATATCAGGCCTTGACTTGAACATGTACTCTCAAAAGGGAGCCTTACTCCACAGCACAGCCCTACTGAAAGTGGAAAATCGGGGTCCAAGTTGCCCCCTGCTCAGTGGGCTCAAGCTGAACCTCCCGAAAATCCTCCAGCTGCAAACTTCAAAATTTCAGCTACAAAAGTATCCTGAATAGCAAATAGAAGCCTATAGCAGAAATAAGCAGATACACAGGGAACTTTTGCATGAGATGTGAACATAACCTGAAAATCAAGGCTGATAAAAAAAAAAAAACACTGGGGGAGAAAATGCTACTGTCTCCTCTGATCCCAAACAGATGAAGGACAGTAAGATACTCAGTTACTTACTTACTCCCCTGACTTGGTTTCAGTGGAAATAACTGACAAACCCTTAATTGTGAGGGCCAAAGAGCCTAGAAATACAAGTCTGGAAGGGATTTAGACACAGCATATGCTTTAGACCCAGAGAACTACCAGCTACATCGATGTCACTCCCAGCTGATGCCTCCTTGATTTGTTATGGAGTAGCCGTAATACTGGCTTGCTCATCTTCCCAAACCAAGTTATGCCAGTGAAGATGAGTAGCATTTTTTAGTGGTAACGATAGTAATGTCCAACCTGTATCACTTCCTCCGTAATTTAAACCTACTGCTTCCTATTCTACCCATCTATCTGTCGCAGAAGGACTATGCCTTTCCCTTCTACAAGAGATTAAATGCTTCAAGATTACATCCATGGTCATTTCCTCTTCTTTTTAAGCAACCCCAATTCTTTCCAATTGTCCTCAGAGGTCTGACTGTTCTCGCTGCTCTTCCCCAGGCTTGTTCCACTGGTCTGTGTGTCTCTGTGTGTTTGGTTTTTTTTAAGAGCATGGTACCAGAGCAGAATGCTATACCCTATATATATCTTCCTGGTAATAAGCAGAAAGGAAGAGTCACTTTGCATAACTGCAGGCAGTAATTCTTTCTCCTTCTCAGGATGGCACACTTCCTTCTCAGTGCTATGATAAAGTGGACTTACTCAGCCTGCCATCCCCATAACACTCAGATCATCCTGCAGCATGGCCCATTGCTCTCCTCCTGCGCACCATAAAGCAAGAGGCTGTAGGTGCCAGAAGAGCAGGGTCCTGCCCTTTGGCTCTGCACTCAGCCATATGATTTCACTCCTTTTCCTCTTGTGATCATGATGTGAGACAATGCAACTTGCTACTTTGCTAAATTTATGAGTGCAGATAACCTGCAGCTGGTAGTAACACTAATGAAAAAAGCAGCACTGAGCTACTTGATTCATCTATCTGTATTTTACACCCCTAACATTTCACTTCCCCGGGCGGCCTTTGACTAAGGGAGAAAGCAAGCTAACTCTGCTTTAAGCACTCTTCCTTACTAACAAACCTGCCTTAGAACATTTCACCTAGGCTTCAGTTTGCCTGTGATTCAAACCTGCTTCTACCAGGGCAGGTGGGAGGGTGGATGGAGAGAACTGTAACCCAGATCGACTCCGACATAAGAAGAGAGCAAACTGCATTATTATACCAAGAAGCACACATTCAAGATAGCCAGTTTTCACTATGAGAACTCTTTGCCTACGAAAATACTTTTGGTTCCCTAACCAGTACTTACAAACTGCTCAGGGATTCCCAAGGAGTCACATGTTCCTCTTAAATCTTAATGCTCACATTTTCTTCCCTGAAACCTTTCAAAAACTTTTCTACAGAGCCAGAAGTATAAAACATTAAACCTGAAAGTCATTTCTCTCTACCATCTTCCTGCTTGGGTTTTGATTATTTTTGAGCAAACAGAAAAATGTTTTACCCGTAATGAGTGCATCTGCTGTAAGTTGTGACGACGTGATTGTGCGCTGTGTGCCAGCTGTATAAAACAATATCTGTCACCTGGGGCTCCTGGAGGCAATTTTCTAAGTGTAGTATTTTTAGGTTGAGAGATAAATGAATGAGGAACAAAAGATGATACTGCCCCTTCTAACGTAACAGTAAAATGGAAATGAGCTTAACAGCACAATGATTACAACAATTCCGTAACGCAGACTTCTATAAAAGCACTAAATAGGGTGCATAGACATTGGTACAAACTGATTTAACTTTTATCATTTCTATGTTCACAGAGCACAACCACATCAGTGTGTTCAAAAATGAAAGCACTGAGTCCCTGCAAACAACCTGCTCTGAACAGCAGGAGACAAAACAAGTATTTTGGCTTTCGTAACTGCCTAACAGCATAAAAGATGTCTTCGTGGAGGAAAAAATTGTGCCAAATATCTTGTATAGCATTACAAGAAGATTAATACTAATCATTCCCAATGCAAGTATTGAGGGAATTAAAAAAAAATTATCTAATTAACTTGTCTCCAAAATAGATACCGGTGTCTTAATTTTGAAGATGAAAAAAGAAAACCCAGAGTAACAAAGAGGTTAAATAACACAACCAAATCAGAATAAACCACAAGCCTACACATTCTGATATGGCAACACTTTAAAAAAGCAACTCTCAATTCCCTGTATAGCAGACATGTCAAAACAACCCTCTTGATTTCCTTCAGACTGTGATTTCAGTACATCCGTTGTCAAAAGACATTAAACCAATTATTTCAGAATACTGAAAATATTCAGTAGTTCCTAAAAATGGTACTACAATATGTTATTACATATGAGATGTCTTTTCTTGTTGCTTTTTCCTTTTCTCCAGTATCTGATAGAAGGGTAACTAAATGAATTAGCTTTTTTTTTTTTCCAGACAGTTGTCTTCAGAACTTTTCAATATACCAAATGCCTTTTTCCCAATTAATCATGCATGAAATGCAAGGTCGACCTAATGGTATTTCAAAAATTATTCATATTCCACAATTCTGAAGGCACACGACCGTATGCATCTTAGCTTATGCACTAAGATGCACAGTGTATTTAACAACCAGAAACAGGGAGAAAAACAACCTCTAGTATGACTTATACTGAAGAAGAAAAAAAATAAAGGAAGAAAGTGCTTTTCCTGCACATCTGCTAGTGTTCTCCACACTTCCCAAGAAAACAGGGTAACTATACATACAGTAGGATTTTTATGAGTACTACAAAACCATTGCAGACTAGTTAGCATTACTATTTAAAAAATAATGGAAAATCTGAAATCTCTAGGTTAGCCCCGGTCTTAAAACTTGATTTTGTTAAAAGTGTCATCTTTAGGCATGACAGCTGCAAAATATTTTCTGAAAATAACACCAGCATAAACAATGTAGTAAAACCTGCTTCCACCTGCAGAGGGTATAACAACATACCCCCAAAATGCTCTACTGAACGGAATCAACTAAAATGTAGAGTCGAAAATCTGTGTTTAGAGGAATTATTCAGATCACAACTCAGCTGTTACAATGGTACTTTATATACTTCCTAGTTGACTCAAGGATGACAAACTTGTCTCAACATTACATCTGTTGAAGGGAAGGCTAGTGCTTTAATAAAAAATTTTTTTTTTTTTTTTTTTTTTACATCAGACAGGACAGATATGGGAGCAAATGAATCTCTTTGTTAACAGAAATAATTTCACACCATCTAATTTATTTCCAACAAGTTTCTGGGCTAAAAAACCCCTGTCATTTCCTGCATAGCTGCACAACCCCAGTGTTACTCTGACAGCAACTTGTTCAATATATTAAGTCTCAATTCAGAAGTCTATACCACGTTAAAAATTTAAGACCATATACCATCAGAAGGAAAACCCAAAAAGCAGAGCCTTAAAAGACAGCATTTACTCCCAGTCAAAATACTTCTATTTTTAAAGATGTTCCTAAACAGCACAGAATTACAGGTCAGTGATTTAGATGTGTCACAAAGCTCAGAGGTGTGTCACAAAGCTAGGATTCCTACATTAAGAATAAATATCTACAGTTGCCATGGGATATACAAATTTATCAGCAATTAAACCCAACCAACCAAACAACAAAACCCCACCCTGAAAAGTACTGCACAACTACGTTCCCTGACAAAAATAACTTAGAACACAGGACTGTTTATCTTTTCATGTCTCATTGCACTGACCAGTCTTGAAAATAATGAAACATTTACAGTTTCTTCTAGGGCAATTTTTTTCCACATTGATAAGAAAACAAGTTGGTATGTTTTCCTCACTAATTGGTATGGTCTAAACAAGCTACTTAATCCTAGAAACACAACTTTAATACTCAGGAAGAAACCCTTTATCATGGTTTGTAAGGTCACAATAAATAACAACTAAGCACAAGCAGAGAAAAAAAAAACAAACAAGAAAACCTGTGCCTCAAAGCAAGGAAAATCTTGAAAACAGGTACAGTCTAATAGGGAAAGGATAAAAACTAGAAGCAAACAACAATTATTATGCAGATAACAAGGAACAGCCCTGCGCTGGCAGGAACATGCTAGTTTTGGAGACTCCACCATCACTTCTAAAAAAAAAAGCGCCATTAAGCTCCTACTGGAGAAGAACAGAAAAAAAGAAAAAAACATTAACTGCATTAAAAGCAATTTTACAGCTGGGAGAATCTGAAACAAAATTGACTACCTAGACAGTCTACCCACGCATTTCTCAAATGTTCTAATGAGAGCCACAATTTAGGAGTTTAGATAATCAATCTCAGCCTTGGCAGAAAACATCTATCACAGGAAGAATAAAAGCCAGCATTCACCAATTTTTGGTATACCCAAGCACCTCTTATTTCATATCACCTTTCATTGCTTTGTGTCTGAAGTGCTATTCGTATTCCTCAAGATTCAGGTAGAAATTGTTTTTGCTAGCATACACTGTTGTTTTATCTGGTGTGTGTTTTTCCTGAGTTATTTAGGAAGACAAAAAAAGAATTAACAGCTGTGTGGCCAGAGACCCTTCCTGGCCCTTTGCTGTTCATCATTTTGTGGAGTATCAATGCTTATCAATTGAAACAATTATGCTGCTAGTGGCTGTGGATTAAGAAATGTTGTTCCATCATTGCCTTAAGTTCTTTAGGCTTTTGTCTAGAATGGATAATGAAAACATTTTTTCTACCTCTGGCCGCTCAATGCTATTGTAGGCCTTGCCAAAATATTAAGATGGAATCACAACTAATAAGGAAAACTGGAATACTGGCTTGACCTGCTTAATCTGGCTGGCAAGAGGCTTTTCTTACTCCAAGAAGCAGTGAGTGCCACTGTCAGGATGCTGTGCAATATAACGTTATGAATGCAGTTCAAAATTAAAAGTAACAAGTCTGAAATCTTCTGTTCATATATATAATAGCTGTGTTCAAGAAAACCTAATTACGATAAAATAGTTGTGTTTTTTTTTCCAATCTTCTGCTTTGTAATACAAGAAAATATACAGGCAATAACACAATTGGTATTATGGTTTACCATTCAGGAGGCACCATACTTCCATCGACTTCCCAATACGTATTTTTGCCATTCATTTCATCAGTATAGACTACCCATCTGTGTCGACCTTAAAGAAACAAACAGAAATAGTGTATTAGCTCAAAAAAATAAATGATTTTCATATAAAGTAGAGAATTCCTAAAAACACAAGGAAAAGTATTTTGAATAAAAGTATCTACCATTATGGGCACTTATTTCAAAGTCAGACATTTTTATTTTTCTAAGTCTTCTGTATTTCCACTGTTACTGTATTTTTATATAGCTAAATCTAACATTCTCACGAGGAAGCAAGTATTAGCTATTGTATAAATAATGGGAAATAGGAACTTGCAAAATATTCAGACAGAAAGAGAACTTTGGGGATTTTTCCCCCTTTTTAGGAGTCACCTTTTTCAAAAGGACACTGCCATTAGTAACCTAAGATTAAACTAAGTTTCAGCCATGGAAAACTACCACACAATGTTTACCAGCAAGTGCTTTCTTCAGGTACCCTACAAGTTAACTTACAGTAAGCAGAGCTTGACCTAATCGGTGTGTCAACTGCTTACATGTCACCTTCATTGTTTTATGTGCTACCTTTTTAAGTACACTACAAATATTACTTAAAATCCCATTACTTAAGGTAATAGGAAGCTTAAGCTAACCTGTGTTTCTTTGCCCTGAAGTGATCATGTAAATAAGTACAGCTGTGAGGCAGTTTTAAAGGCAGTTCTTTCCCCACCTGTTAAGCTACCAGCTTTTAGGTCAAGGACAAAACTCAGCTCTCAATCACACTATCATATAGGCAAACCTACATAGAAAGCACCTGTCTGGCTTAGATTTATCCCATATCCCAATTATGTCTGATTGAATATGTTTGCAAATGAGTTGAGGGAAGCAGTAGAGAGACAGAAGATGTCAAAGCATTTCTATGAGACCCCTCTCTTAGACTCACACAAGCCAAGTGCGAGGAAATTGGGCAGACAACAAGCTCTATTTCACCAGCAGAAACTACACAATCCATAGGAAGTTGGCCAGTTGGTCAGGAGGAGTTCACATTAACACACGTACCAAAGAAGTTTCTTTTGTCTTCATAGTACTTGTTTCCATATTTGTCAGTTCCTATCAGCATACCCGTCTTCAAATCATTGACCCTGTGAATTCCCAAAACAACAGTTTCAATTGATGTCATCTTAGAATGAAGTTGTGATAGAGGTTTCTTAGAGGTTGGCAAAAATCTGTAATGAAAACTCTTAAACACATATATGTAAAGTTATTTAAAAAAACACACTCAAGCTGAAGGATCACCAATTCCTGCAAGTAATGTCAGCACGACTTTAATGTGTGCCCCACTGACAGGATAATAAAAGTCATTCAAAAAGGTTTGGGGGTCTATTAATTATTTAAAAGCTCTTTATAGTGGAAGATAAAGCAACACTGCAATATAGCACAATTTAACACCCACAGATCTGTAAATACTGTGGAAGGGAGTCCCAGAGACACATTAATTCACTTAATTGAAAATGTTACCATCCATCTCAACTATTTGTTACTGCCATTTCAGCTTGAATTGCTGTGGAAAGCTGTCAGTGCTGAAGCAGCTTAAAAGCCCTCACATGTCTGTGTGGGCACTAACCTCCAGGAGACGAGTAGTAACATTTGTAAGGTATATACCAGTTTTGACTCCTTATACAAAACATATTTTAACATCACTGTACATATCAATAATTAAACTGAACCTATGATTTACATTCTGTTGATAAAACCTTAAAGTAACTGAAGTGCTCTCTTCCCTCTGTATCCGCATCTTTGCTTTCCTTTTTACTGCCATTTATTGCAGCCAGAATTACATATGGAAAAGTTTACTCTCAAAGGCTTTAGTTGTTTATAGTATAATTATACGCACTCTCAACTCAGTCGCAAGTGACAGAAGAGGTGTGCACATGCATGCTTCCTTAGCTGGGAACTGACAGATAAAGGTTTTTTTTTTTTTTTTTTTTGTTTGTTTGGTTGGTTTTTGTTACTTGTTTTTTATATGGAGGATATTTCCAGGCACTAAGTTCTTAATAACTTGACTTCTGCATAAAATCTGTTCCAGCCTCCTTTGTGGGGAGCACATTGGGAAATTCTGAATAAAACCCTTACAGAAGAAGAGGCTCCTGACTTGGCAAAATCATTTTTCCAAGTTACCAGTTGTGTTTAAGAAGTAGTTACTTCTTACACACACCAATTGTTGCAAGAAAGATATATCTTGAATACTCTTCCTGTAAGTTCCAAGTCTATTCCTTGAGCTGGGACAATGGCTCTAGAAGCGGATGGGGGGCAGTAGCTGTTTGTTGCTTGTATGGTTACGAGGATCAGGTGCAACTCTCCACCTAGCACATCTCTTCTTTTCTAACTTTGGTCTTCTGGAAGGAAAACAAGAGTGCTGCCTCCAACCTTGCTCCCTTTTTCTGCGTAGTAGAAAGGTGTCACCACAGTCTGAGCCTGTGATCTTTGATTCGCAAAAGCTCCCTGACAAGACATTCATGAAGATGTGCTTAGGAAGGGCAATCAGGTGAAACCTAACACTCAAACTCTTCCGCTTTTATTTCCCCAGCTCCATTTCTTCATGAGTACTGCCAGTGTAATAGCTACAGCCTCAGAAGGGAAGCTAAGTGGAGAAACCAACTTGGAGGGGATGAGAGGAAACAATAGTAATAGTAAAATACTAGCCAGGGAAATAATATGTGTCTTAATTTACACTGCTTAACAGCTTCAAAAACCTCTGCAAAATTTTACAGCTATCTGAGCTGCTTTCTACAGTGGAGGCAGAAAAGCCAGAAGCTGCCTGTCACCACCGCCAGAAGGAATATAAAGACAAAGCCAAATCTGAGACCTCTCAAAAGTCAAGCTGGCTTCAGAAAAGCATAAAATATTGTGCCACAAAACAAATGAGAAAATAATTAAAAATGGATAAAAACTGTAAAGGGAGCGATAATTGACTGGCAGAAAGAAGACAACGTGCTCAGCTGAAAGAAGAGCTGATTGAAGGTTACTGGTGAAGTTCCACAAAGATTGTTGTTGTCAGTAGCCTTAGTTAACACTTCACAGGGCAGAAAATCCATCCCTGAAAAGCACAATGGTCTGACAGATTATGACATTACCATACAGACGAAGGTCACAGTAGTACGGGACGTTCTGTACTGTCCTCAGGGCTGGTGTGATACCACCAGAATGAAATTCAATGGCATGAATGTCATAGTACAAGGTGATGCACCTGGAGACTAGTAAGATCTGAAGCACTGTGTGCATAATCACAAGGAAAACATCTGGATGTCACAAGGCAATAAGGAGTTGTCAATTAAGTAACATGAGGGAGAAAAAGACAAGCTGATCCTAGGATGTCCCAGGTGAACTGAGCTGTCTTCAGTGAACAAAGCAAGTACTAGAGCCACTGTACGAAAATACTGATGAAGCCTGATCAGCAGCTCTGTAAAACATTATGTTTAACTGTTTAGAACAAATCAATTTAAACCACAAGAAGTAACAGAAAAAGGGTCATTATGATGACTGGAGAAAAAAAAAGTCTTCAAGAAGGCTCAGAAAGCTTGGCTTGTTTATTCTAGTGTAAGAGAGCCCTCGATATTTAGGAGGAAACTCTACCTTTGTGAATCCTCCCTGTCCCATGCGTCTTCTCACTGTTAATTAATAAAAGGCTTTCTGGCTATGTGGTCAAGCCTACAACATTCGTTGTACCCTGAAGAAATATTCCATTACTTTTCCAAGATCAGCTACAAAGATAACACAGGTTACTGACACTGCTAAATTTAGATCATGTACCATTCAGACTTCCACCCTATGCTTCATCAAGGATCTGAATTTAAAAAAGAGTACCTCAGGAAATCTACAGCTCCTCCTATTTAGGAGGAGCTTCAAGCACAATGTGTCACAATTCAAAACACTCTTCACAAGGTAGAGATGAGATGTGAGTGGGAAAAAAAAAAAAAAGGAGTAAGTTTAATGTGGATGAGTGCAAGGTTCTATCCTCGGGGAACCATGTACACGGGCACGACTGGAAATAAAGGCTGTGACTAATTCTGCCAAAAACGCCACTGGTGCCAGAGGGCACCCAGAGCTGAGCACAGGTCAACAGTGACAACCCGCTGCCGAAGAGAGGCAGACGTACGGTTTGAAGTGTTAAAGAATTACAGCCGGTGAGGCAGATGAATCAATTCTCAGCTTTCCACCGCAGGATCCCAGCCGAAGGACGGCTTTCAGATCCGCACACCGGGCAGCCCAAGCCGAGGTGGCCCAGAGCCAGCAGCCCTCGGGCCAGCGCCATGGCGGCCGGCCGAAGCGCAGGAGGTGGCAGGGCCGAGTGTCACCACGGCGGACACGGCCTGTGACAACCGGCCCAAGAAGAAGGGCTGAGGTGGGACACCGGGAGCCGCGCCGCCCCAGCGCAGCGCTCGGAGGGCTGCACCCAGCGGCCTCCTCCCGAGGCCTGGCCCGGCACCGCACCCAGAGGCCTCCTCCCGAGGCCCGTGGCCCCCGTGAGGCACAGCCCGCCCGCCGCCCCGGCGCTGCGCTGAGCGGCGGCGGATGCCCCGTCCCGTCCCCTCACCCTGCCCCCGCTCCGTGAGGGACAGGGCGCCCGCCGCCCGGCCGCCACCCGCCAAGGTGACCCCGCGGGGTAGAGAAAGGGGAGTGGGAAGCGCCCCCCCCGCCGCCTGCTCCGGGAGCGCCGGGCGCCCCGTTACCTCAGCAGCTGCCATAGGGCGCCGCGGACGCCGCCGTGGCCGCCGAGGTGCTTCATGGCCCGCTTCAGCACCTGCACGTACTCCGCCATCTTGGGGCGGTACCGCCCGCTCCCGGCGCCGCCGCCGTCCCGGCCCGCGGCCGCCCCGCCCCTCGCAGGGGAAGCACCGCCTCCTCCGCCCACCGCCCGAGGGCGGGCGGCAAGGTCGAGGCGGTGTGATACCGTCCGCCATTTGCTTGGTGGTTGCCCAAACGCGACCCCCGCGGGACCGGACGCGGCTGGGGGTGGCTGCCTGGGCTGCGGAGGCCGGGCCGGTTGGAGGCGGCCTCTGGGGCCGTCCGGGCCCGCGTCCGGCGTGAAGCAGCCCCACCGTGGCTCTCCCTGACCTGCCACTGAGAAAGGGTAAGGAGAGGGATTTACCGCCCTCCGGGCAGCCCTGGTGCCGCCTGCCCAGCTGCCGAGGACGTTACTCCTGATCCTGCCTCAGCCTCGCAAGCGGCTCTTCAGCCATCCCCTCCTGCTCTGTGACCCGCTCCCGTGGGGAATGCGGCTCCGTCGTCCATGTTAACTCTCCTGCAAAAGAGTTCTAGGCTGCAGTTAAATGCCCCCGACCACCTTTTCACAAGGCTGTAGGTGCAGTTGGCCATCGCAACAGCCTTCTGCTGGGGCAGCATAGACGGCACCCTGATGCCTCAGTAGTGCCTCACCAGCCGAGGGTTGATAGCTTCCCTGGACTGGCAGAGCACCCTGCTCCCAGTTTGTGATAACAGCAGCTGTTCAGATATGTACCCAGCAGTGACATCCTCCTTCTGGCCTTTGTTAAGCTTGCTGAAGGGTATTTTCTGATGAAGACGGAGACTTCGGCTTCCAATCTGCATAGTCTAGAGCTGTAAAAAGAGCATTTGCCTTGTGCTCACATGTGAAGGTCAGCAAGAGACAACGAGCTTCAGGATGGCGAAAAAAACACTTTTTAATAGAAATGTCTGTTGTCTGTCCCATATTTCACGCAGGTCAAAAGGTCTGTGATAAGAGTTACCAAGACTGGCAGTGAGAAGTCCAGGGTTGCCTACATCAAAACTTACTGGAGGTAACATATCACCCCATGCAGACTGTGGGTGATGGTTGGAGAAGAGCTTAACAGTCTTGCCTCTCCCTGGCTTTTTGCAACTCTGGCAGGTCATTAAGGAACTCTTATCTTGTCCACCTTGCCATCTCCATCTTGTCCCACTGCCTTCTGGTTCTGCACCAGCCCTGCTGTGGACATTGGGAGTACTTCACTGCTGTCGCTGCAAGACTGGTCTGGCAAGGTGCAGAAACTACTTCATTGACTTTCACAAGGCTAGGGCTACACAGGCTGGCCAAAAATAGACCCATGGTAGCTTGTCAGAGCAGGCAGAGTTTGGAAAAGCACCTGGTAAACACATCATCAGGTCTGCAACCAGCACTGGCTGATCAGTGGAGCCCAGCTGTCAGTACCAAGAGGCCAAGCTGCTGGGTGGGAGCTGACACTGTTGGAGCTAGGGATTTGGGAAGGGACAAAGCAGGAGTCAAAGTGAAAAATGAAGTAGGTGGTGTTAAACCTGAAAGGAAAATGAGGCTGGGAAAAAGGTCTGTCAGCCAAGTTTACAGTTTGGAAATACCATGCCCATTTCAACATAAAGTATAATGGTCTTAGTTTCCCATTCAGAATTTTTAATGCAAACACAAGTGATTTTGTGTTCAAACACAAAACACGAGCCCTGCTGATTCAGTGCTCTGCCCTCTAACCACAGCATCTGTTTTGTGGTAAGTCTCAGGCTTCAATACACTTGTAGCAGGTTATTTGCATTTTCATAATCAAATCTTTTAGAAAATTTATTAACTATATTAAAATACACTCAGGTAATTGTAAGCAGGCAGAAAAACAGGGAGGAACATGTACAGGCAAAATTCTTTTTTTTTTGTTGTCTGTAACTTCATACAGAGATGCCATTTTGATACAAACTACTAATGATGAACTGTAAAATATGAAAGAAATGTAGTTTAAATTAGGTAAGCCAACTTTTGAAGCATTGAATAGGTTCAACTCTTGAACCAATTTCTAAGCCTATTCCTGATTCATGTAACTTGGATAGTTTTCATTGACTGAGTATAATTCCGTCAGCATTTTTTCTGCTGGCAGTGAAGTAACATTACTTTTTTCTCAAGGGTTAAAATTATCTGGATCACTTCACTGATCCATGTGGCACCATTGTGCTTAGACTGAGACCACTGTGGAGGATAGGGCACTGTGAAACAAAACTGGAAGAAGGGGTCAACTTATTAATGTGGCTTTGATCCTACAGAAGATTTTGTTGAAATACATTCTTAGTAGCAGAACCATTTTACAGCACCTGTGAATTACATTTTGATCTTTCTTTGTGCTGTTTTTTGCCATTAATTGGATCAAGTGAGATCTCCACTGAGAATTTCATTAGCTCGTAACTGCTCAAGTCCCATCACATCTACTTACGCTGCTTTTGTTAATGTGTTTGGTCACTGAGTGTGAGAAAAGCATCCTACTACTGTGTTCAGAATTCTCCCTGAACTCAGTGCAAATGTCACAGTGAAATACAGTGGACTGCAAGTATAACGTCTTCCTAAGAATTTGTTGAAGCATCTTTGGGAGACAGCATCAAAATGCTGTCTCATCACTCAAGTAACTTATAAAACTTGTGCACCCATAAGAAATTTCTAGTTCCCATTTTTTAAAATTAAGACTCTCTTAGATGTTGCTTTTGTTCCCCAGAAGTTAGTGCACTGAGCCTCACTGCCTCAAAAACTCCTGCTAAACACATTTAATGCTGCCTTGTTGTTCTCCTGTGGTCCAAGTAAATGGCAGTAAATTACTGGCAGAACGCTTTTTGAGAACGCTAAAAAATAAACCCCTCTCAAGTCTGAACACATGAGTTAGTTGCTTCTTTTCTAATACAGATTCAGAATGTAAAAACCAAGAACATATTTTTCAAAGATAAACAAATCCATTTCCTGATGACTCAAAGGATGACATGCAACTTCTCTTGACTCACAACAGTTTCACTGAATCCTACGTATTTTAGTTTCTCTTTAAAGAGCTTTATTCAGTGGCACAATTGATCTTGAAACACCCAAGTTCATGTGTTCTCAGAAAATGCAAAAATCAGCCAATCTATAGAGTGATTCAGTATTTATATTTTACTTTACAAGATTTTTATCATGTGTGTCTACTCTACTGCCATTCCCTCTATTCTTAGTAGGAAAAGTCACATAAATTTATTCTGCAATGGTTCACCATGGTGGAACATATATTTGCAACATTAATTAGAATTCATTTTCTTAATTAAACTAAGAAACAAATCCAACAGAAGAGAGACTAACAAAGCATACCAAACTGTAGATTTTGAAAATGTTACCGCTTCCTGCTCCATCCTGCTAAAATTGCAAAGTTCCAGAAGTCCAATCTACAACATAATTCTCCACAATTCAGTGTCCCATAATACTCAAGTCCAGTCTCTAACCATAGTTCCTCTCCCTCTAGTCTAAACAATGCAATCTCTAATGCTTTCACTAATGGATTTTTTAGCCAGTCCTATAATCCATACTATTTCCCAAAAGCACAATGAAAAAAGTTTTTGTCACTTGGGTTCAGTTGCTCTAAAAGGTTAAAAGGTAAACTCATCGCCTGGAACTAAAGTGTAATGTTACTTAAAAACATACGTATTTTATAATTTTCAGAAAACATTCCAATATCTGCCTCTGTAACAACAGTGAAACACTTAAAACTCCCAGAATAATACTTTTACTGGCACTTCTAGAAAACACCTGCCCCTTTGTGGGAGCTGTTCAGGTTATGTCCCAGCAGTAACTCTACCACCTTCTTCCATTTCCCAATGGCAAATTTCCACTGGTTACTGAGTGAAAGAAAAGCTCCTTTTAGAGTTGTTCCTCAGCTCGCCTTCATTAGACAATGTATGTGGCTGTTCAGTTTGCTCTCCCGTGAGACTCCAAGATGAAGGCATAAAGGAGCCTAGAGACCTCATGAGTAGCTTCTTGGAAGGGATTAGGCGGCAGGTCTGCAGAGCACCAGAAATCTGCAGGATCAAAGCCCCAGGGTTGGCTGCTCCTAAGTCTCTTGCCAACCAACTTTCTTGTTTAGGAAGTTGGTGTTACCAGGAGGTTCACAGCATGGCAGTTTGGTCCTCTGGATGTCCAGCAGACAGTCCTGCTGAGTGAAATGCGCTGTATTAATTCAGAAGAACCCATGATGCAGCGGTTCCATCTAGTTTCTCTGCTCTCACAGGCAACTCCACCACAGTTTAGTTAAAATCATCCCCAAGAACATTGCTTCTGTGCTATCCCTCTTTCCCCCTTCCACACAAGCCATGAATAATCTTCTCTCCTTATTAGCACCCCACCTACCTTCCCCTAATCCAAACACTGTTAACTTGAAAATATATTTGAGTAAGCATTACTACAAGAACCAGTTACTAAAAAATAATCAGGAAATGCATTAATTCAGCCTGTATCAACAACCACAAAAAAAACCCCTTAAGTGTTCAGCTGTTAACACATTGAAGATGGTGATACTCTAGTGGTCCAAATGACTTTCTTTCATCTCCAGTGCAGTGACTCAGAGGACACACTCTTTTTTTTCAGCACTCAAGCCAAAATGCACAACCTCGACTTCTTCTGATAGAGATTCATGTAGGAAAAAATTGTATATTGGAGCGAGGGTAGGGCTTTACACTGGGGAGCTCAGAGGGTAAAGGACAACTGAGGTGGCTGAGGAGGGCTGTTCACAGAAATGTATTAACACAAGAATTTTTACACATATGAAGAAGAACAGAGGAGTTCACAAGAGATGGATTCACGTGATGAAGCACAAATCTTCTTTGGGGTTATTAGACAGAGGTATGAGGAGGAAAGGCAAGCCTGGGTGCTAGGGATCGTTGTTGAGTAGAGGGCAAAAGGGAGATGCCACAGGGAAATAAAATTAGAGAGTTCCCAGTCAAGTTTTTGCTATTCACCAGAAGAGCACTTTTTTTTTCTAGAGAGCTCTTCTTTTTCCCTCCAGAGGCGACCAAAAGGCTGTGGAAAGTTACTGGTATAAGAAAAAGAGAGTAACTGATGAACAGTCCGATTGGAGAACTGGACTCTGTAGAAGTTAAGAATGGGTCCAGAGGAGGGTCACAAAACTGGTCAGAGGGCTGGAACACCTCTCCTGTGAGGACAGGCTGGAGGTGTTCAGCCTGGAAAATAGAAGGCTGCAAGGAGACCTTATTGGGGCCTTCCAATATATAAAGGGGGCTTATAAGAAAGATGGAGAAAAATTTCTTAGGAGGGTCTGTAGTGACAATACAAAGCAGAGGTTTTAAACTGCAAGAGGGTAGCTTTAGATTAGACAGAATAAAGAAATTCTATATGATGAGGGTGGTGAGACACTGGAACAGGTTGCCCAGAGAAGCTGTGGATGCCCCATCCCTGGAAGTGCTCAAGGCCACGCTGGATGGGGCTTTGAGCAACCTGGTCTGGTGGGAGGTGTCCCTGCCCATGGCAGAGGGTTGGATTAGATGGTCTTTGAAGATCCCTTCTAACCCAAAACCTTCTGTGATACTGTGATTCTAAGTACTAAGAAAGGTAAGTTTTTTAAAACAGAGGCAAGACAGAGCCTGGAGTAAGTTTTGGTGGGGAAGAGACTCTAAATGCTTATTTCCAGCTCTCATAATTAGTAAACTCATTGCATCATCCAAACTTTTATCTTTTACAACTGCACCTTACAAACATAGGCAGCTGCATGGTGTTTAGATGCCAGCTGGGGTTAAAACATGACACTTCACGACAAAAACATTTCAGAATTTAACCATGGAAAGAATGGTAGCTCATTTCTCATTTGGGATGCTGTCCTGGGTTATCTGCACATTGGCAAAGGCCACATTCATTTATAGAAGACTAAAAAAAATCACACTTTTTCAATTATCATTGAGAAATCAATTCTGGAATAGACCAAAACTTGTGATTATGTCACAATTTTAAACATGAACAAATTAATTATTTATCTGGTAATATTTAAAACAGATAATTAATTCTTAATATCTCAAGTCTGTATTTCAAAAGAAAAAAAAAATCCTTTGTTCAACCATGCTTTTCAAACCTAAAACTGATCCGTAATGAATCAAATAATCATTTCCACATATACATTATTGCATTATATAACATGAAGATCTGTGATCAGGGTTCATTACAATACATATTTCTATGTAGTGTTTTAAAAAGCAAAAAAATGGTAACTTAAATTTTATAATGAATTATTACATTTTCAAATTCATAGGCCAGAAAGTAGTAAGCATGGAAACAAAGGGTTAGTAGCAACAAAGTTTAGCAAACAGCAAGGTACTGCAGCCATCACAAATCCCACAGACTGATATAATTGACAATACTACATTGTATAATAAAAGTGTGAAAGATCCACAAACTCTTTGTAATCATATACATTGCTTTAGGTCTGTAATCCGTCAATCCGTATAAAACACTAACAAAGTGATAGGTTATTGCAATTGTTTTCTGTAATATAAAGTTACAATTTATTTTTAAAAATACAGCCAAAATAGAATTTACCAATTTAGCCAGGTTTCAAGACATTTACAGTGATTTTTTTTTTTTTAATGCGACAGCAAAACAACTACAGTGACATTGAAATGCTTACACTGAAACCGAGGTACCAGCAAACTGCGAAGGCTGAACAAAATGAACGGACAGGTTTCAAAATGAACAGATTGACTTTCACTGACACTGAAGATCCCACAGCTGTATGGACAGGTAAGTTTCTAACAGCAGAAAGTATTGCAATGAATGTACTTCGGACGACGGTTTAAAAGAGAACATTATTTGCAGCAGGAACTTTACCAGTATGAAACACGCAACCTAAACCCATGTATCTATGTACAACACATACTTTAATGAAAAATGTTTGAACTAGTAAGCTTATTATGTGTAACATTGCTCCCATCTTTAGATGACAGGATTCTAAAATGTATAAAATTGTTTTTCCTTTCATGTCATTCATATTAAAACGATTTTTCTTGCTTTTAAGATTGAAAATTTTAAAGCTGTTGAAATGAAACTTGTCCTTTCATTGGCAAAGAGACATTTTTTTGGCTAGTAAATGCCACAGTTTGGTTAAATCCTGATTGGGTATGAAAATTGTCAGACTGCTGAAGATCAAAAAGTTGAAAAATAAATTAAAGGAGAAAGGAAGGGGTCAGAAAAATAATGAGATATTTTAACATCTGTGGTGGAGCGAGTTTCAAGATTCACATTTTTGTTAGCTGATTACAGCATGAAAGAAACCAGTAATATTAGGCAGCCTTTCATTCAGTAGCAAAGAACATTTATTCAGAAGACTATAAATGACAATAAAACACACAGGTGATAATGTGAGATCATGTCATAAAAAAATAGCTGTTAGAAACGCTAAGGGCCTGAGTTGAAGGTAGCTTAATATGCTCCATTTAACTGAGCAGCAGTTATCTTAAAAAAAAACCTGAAACCAACAAAACCAGGAATTCACTGTTTAGCCTTTCCATGAGCTGTTGCATTATTCTTCGATGACTACAATGGATAACAGCCAGACATAAGGAAAAAACATGTTCATCCCCATATCAGTTTACCTGTTTTAAAGCTCCCGTTCCTGAGAAAAGAGTTATGCCTCATTCCTTATCAAAAGCATGAATTTATAGTTTAAGAATGGTTAAAGAAATTATTTTTAAATTATTAATGAAAAATCTTGATGAGCAAAGTGAGTAACACTGAAGCAACAACCTGTCACATGGGATTCAGCTTATATGATTCTATTAAGACAAGAGAGATGACACTTGCCAGGCAGCATAGACCAGCTGCACCCTACCTTTACATCATTGCTGAACTTATGATGAAAATTTATTATTATGAAAAAAAGTAAGAAAACTTGGGGGGAAAAAAAGGTTACTTACCAGAGTAGCCAAAGCTCTTTGTAATGCATTGTGTGTATTCACATTTGGTCTATAGAGGTCCAAACATCAGAGTGTCCAAGATCAAAAAATGGGGGTTTTTTGGCCCTCACAATACTGTGGGTGTGTACTCATCCATCTCCCTTTTCATTGACTTGACAGCAAGCATAGAGTTACAATAATCTGTCTGCCATAGATAGCAAGTGCAAAGGGTATATGGTTATTACATATATGGACAACACACAAGTAGCTAGAATCTCTTCGAGAGAAGCAACTTTTCTTTATGTGCACATCCATCTAGATGGCATGTCAAAGATAATTAAGTGTCCTGGTATCCTCAGAAAAAAGTGCCTGGCAGAGACTTCTTGGTTCTTTGGTGGAAGATTTCTTGAACTAGTTGTCCCGTTTGCAAAGATCCGAAACTATTAAGCAAAACCTCAAACATAGTCTAAGAACTTTTAAGAGTATATCCTGATTACTCAACCATATATCCTGGTGACTCAACCATACTGTTCAAGAGAGGTGATACAGTCTGTTACCTAGTCTGGAGATGGTTATCCCGTTTTGATTTCTCAGCTGGTCAAGAGAATTAGATTAAAAATAATCTGTCAGTCTCTGTCCCATCCAAATAAGAGGACAATATTCTCTTGCTACGCAACACGTAGAGGGAAATCTCAGACCTAAAAATACAGGATTTAGAAAGAAAAACACGGATGGGTAAATTTCCTGATTTGGTGATCTGGCAGAAATTCCAGATGAAGTCCAAGGGATTTGCCAGGAAAACAACATTAAAAGGTATGGGAGAGGAGAAAGTCAGCCATCGGGATTTGGATCTTCTGCTGCCCAGCAGAGGTGATGGGCATCAAAAAGAACAGCAAGGACACATTTCAAACTCTTGAATTTAAACAACCCAATATGAAACGTGACCAAGGTTCTTGTGCTTTTCAGCTGACATATCCTAAGAAAGTAGTCTTGTCCCAACAGTCAGTGGTAATGGCAGTCCACACGTTACTGAAGTAGGCTAACTTGTACTCAAACAGACTCGGGAAAGAAGAAGCAAGAAGAGGAATCCAGAGAAGATTCTAAGGTCATTTCCTCCAAAACAGTGCTCTGACAAAAAAGCAAAAATACCTCACCAACATACGGAAAGGCAGCTAAATACTCATCAAGGACTACAAGAACCTTGCTAGGGCATGCAGAGATGCAGTAAGGAAGGCTAAGGCTCAGCTAGAACTGCAATTGGCCAAAGGTGTCAAGAACAACAAGAAAGGGTTCTTCAGATATGTGAGGAGGAAGCAGAAGCACAGGGAAGACACAGACCCATTGCCTAACAGGGCAGGAAAACTACTCACTAATCATGCTGACAAGGCAGAGGTTCTTGACATCTTCTTTGCCTCTGTCTTTACCAGCACAGCTGGACCACAGGGCACAGGATCGAGTAGCTACGTCAATGCATGTGTTGACCTACCAGTAGTGGAGGAAAGGCTGGTCTGCAGGCTCTTGCAAGGGCTCAACCCACATAAATCTATGGACCCAGAGGAAATTCACCCTGGGGTGTTAAGAGAAGTGGCTGGCATTAATGCAAGGCCACTATCTATAATCTTTGAGAAGTCTTAGAGATCTCAATATAAGAAAGAAATTTTTTATGCTGAGAACAATCAATCACTGCAACTACCTCTCCAGGGATGCGATGGAGTCCTTATCACTAGAGGTTTTCAAGATGTGACTGGACAGGGTGCTAGATAATCTCATCTAGGCTCCCTTTCCCACAAAAGGTTGGACTGGATGATCTTTCAAGGTTCCTTCAAACCTGGGCTGTTCTATGATAAAAATGGATGAGCTGATGGATTCAATCACTAAAGATTTATGTCTGTAGAAACTGTGATATTGTCTCAGCTGTTTCTGAAGACAGAACTATTTCTGGACAGTACCATTCGAGAGGCTGCATCAGCTGAATCTTTTGGCCAGTTGTAATCAAAGAACTGCCTATCACACCTGCGGCTCAAGCTATGGAGTGAAAGATTTCTGCAAGGATTTGAGAGATTTGCACCATATACTGCATTTAGAGGGAAAAAACCCCTTTTATTTCCATCTTACTGTTATCTGGGTTACATGAATCTGGAGAATGTTAGAGTAAGTCTCTTTCAAGAGTATTGGAATGCCTGGAAAACAAACCACCTCCAAATTATTCAGGAGTCATGTGCTGTCAGCTTCCTTAAAAGGTTTAACACAGAGGACTGTAAATCTCCCATGCCTGTCAGGGCCAGAAGTGGGTTAGGGATAGCGTGGGGCTAGAAAGCAGGCTCAGAATTTCTAATGAGAGCTGAAATGAAAATGATATACCCTCCCATCTGCAACTTGGTCTTACAGACAGCAAGATGCGCCTTTATTCCCTGGGGAGAGAACAAGCATATTGGCAGCAACTGTCGTTCATATTTCCATAAACCCTGCTGATGAGATGCATATGTTCCAAGATGCAGAGAAGTAGTCCTCATACTGCTCTCCGGGGAACACCTGAAGAGCTTGAATCCTGTGCCCTTCAAAGGTGGAACGTGGGAAGAGCTCAGCTGCCATGGCTAGTTGCAACACTAGAAGGCTGTCCTCCAGGAAGTCAGTAAGTGCCAAGGCAGAGCAGGAGGCATGGTTCCATCCCATCAGGGGTCCTCAGCACTGAGTGCTTGGGTCTGATTGATCCTGTAGTATGTCCTCAGATTAGAGCTTGGGCGGAGGAAGATCCAAGCAGCTCAGTTAGTGGAGTTGAAAAGAACACAGAAATTCAGTGTCAGAGGCAATTCTCAGATTCTTTTCGGCTGGCTGAGATCCTCAGGTGCTAAGAGAAGCTACAGAAACCACCCAAGCCTCATCTAGTAGTCTCTTGGTGGTAGAAGGCCCTTGGAGCTGCTACTGCAGAGTGGGCAAAGGCCTCTGTTTAAGCTGATATTTTGGTTAAGCAAATTCTAGTGAAACCATGGGTTTCTTCATTGGGCGAGGCTCTTCCTTACCCAATGTTGCCAGGGAAGGTTCATGACAAATAGAACTTGGCCTTGATCCCAGATTTAGATAATCCTAAATGCTACTACAGTCAGAGGTAGGCCACCACTTTTACTAGGATAGTACTTTCATTTTAAGCAACAGGTATTAAAAGTGCTGGGGATGTATCACGTCCTGTTGCAAGGGAAGCAAGAAGCAACCGTATGTCAGTGTCACTTGTCAGTGAGGCACACGCCTCACGATAGAAAAACATTTAAACCCATCCTTAGATGGAGCTATGGAGTATGATTCAGGAAACATATATGAAGTATCTAGACCCATTTCTAATAAGGAAAGGAAAAGCAGCAGAGACCATGCTCCCATAGGGAGGGGCACTGGATTTGACAAACTCAAATTTCAAAAATAATCATACAAGACTGGTTGGAAAGGAGAACTACATAGCCAAAGGCTAACAATAATAAAAAAATAAAGACATGAACACCAGTTAAGAGGCATCTAGAATGCCTCCACTGTTGTGCACTGAGTATGAAAGAGAGAGGGATAGTGTGAAAAAGCTTTAACTTCTGAGACCAGAAAAAAACAGGAGGATGCTATCTTTGAATACCTGCAGTGTACACTTCTCTGTTAGTTTTTCATACTGTAAAACAGCCGATGTCTAGCGAGATGCAATACTACAACAGTGTTCCTTTGCAACCATAAAACAGTCAGTACTGACTCTTTGCTGCTTCACTTTTGATCAACTGCATCAACAAGTCATCAGAATATTTTAAAATTTTAACTTCCTCTACTTTCCCTGCACTTGGTGCCCAGTGTTTCACTCAACAAGAAACAAATCTCTCTGCAAAACAACAGGACAAAGTTTGATTATAATGGTTGTTTCCATGGAAACAGTGGACTTTTCAGGATGTTTGATCATGTATTTACCATTTGATCGGTGAGAAAGAACTAGTAGCAAAACACTGAAAACACAACTCGGAGAGGAAAGTTAATTTATTTGTCTAAAACATCAAACTAAGTTGAGATACCTTAGTTCAGTCAAAGCTTCTTCAGTTTCTTCACAAGCCTGGACTTTATAAACAAATATTCCAAGTTCATCTATCTACAAAAATAGGATGGACAATTCTTGACTTTCTTCAGATACCAAGTTAAATTACAAGTCCTTGAAAATCAGATGAAAAATAGGAAGCGATCCTATACTCCTTAATACACTCCACCACATTTCCCAAGTGTACTGGAAAGGAGGAATATTAGCCTTCTTTGGAAAGGTGCACGGGAAGGCTTATTGCCATCTCTTGGAGACAGGGTATGCATCTACATCACCATGACTGCCATGGTACAGAATCCTTGCCTGCTACTTTTATACGGCATGACCAATTATCTGAGAGTTGTAGTCTGCTGTCTCCATTCGCAGAATGTACGGGATGATGCTGTCAATCTGAACGTTCCCAATCAGTCCTGCAAAGAATAGCTCTTCGGTGATGGCAGCGCTCATCAGCCTAAGAGCCGGCAATCGGAGAAGAAGTCTAGACAGTCTGGAAAATAAGTTTGGTAAAAAGTGTTACTTGTGGTCACAGGTTTTAGTGCTATTCACAATCATGGTATCGGTAAGAGAAGAGAAGAAAATAATAAGGGGCAATACTAGTCAAAATTTGCTATACCTAGTTCATGAAAGGCTTAAATATTTAAATCAGTAGAGTATTAAATTTATGTCCAGTCATGTCTTCAACAGTACAAAAAAACGTGGGTAAGCCTGTCAATTACATGGGCTATATAATGTTTGGACTTAGACTAAATAAGGAAATATTCCAAGTTATGTACAATTCAAAATGAAAACATTAAAAATATTTATTTTATTTCCAACATTTCATTTTACAAACATTAGTAACAACTGAGTAGATAAATAATACTCACAAAATGTATGAGTACATGCATAGTATTTGAAATAATCTAAAGGTAATTTCTTACCTTGAAGGAGGTGAGGAGAAAATGTACATATTTATTACAAGAAATACTGTACAAATCAGTATCACTGATGCTCTGAAAACAAAATCAATCAAGTAAGCATATAAGTTTACAGACCTGTAAGTATCATCTGGATATGCTTTTGTTACATAGTCTTGGAACTCCATGTAAGCCTTTTCTTGAAATTTCTCAATCTGTGCCACATTTTCTAGACCTGGGTGATCTGAAAAAAACCCACCACTCCACATTGTTATACCTGTTATATATAAGGTGCATTAAAATCCATACAGATTATCTAATTGTAAGCATACTGAAATCATTATTTGGTAGCTGTAGCAACTTCATAGTTTCAGTGGAGGACTCTGCTTTACCTCCCTATATTTCTTTTCCTCTATGATTACGTATGTTGCGTTTTACTTGGTTTTTTATAAATACAACCGGGCATTTTGAAGAGTTCAAAGAAATGCAGTGCTTGCAATGTTTACATCTATCTTTACATCTGTCTTGATGATACAGCTCTGTTCTGTGTGTAGCAGTAGAACAGCGTTGTTTCAATACACTGACATTTATTGGAATAAATTAAGTAAAATTAATGTAAAATTAAGATCAGTGGAAAAAGCAGAATAAAAGGCTATGAACCATTTGTTTCCTAGAACTGTAAAAGATACGTAGCAGATAATTCTTTTTCAATTGTTGGGTACAAAATTTTCAAGTGTGATAAATGTAATTTTTAGCAGTGATTTAAACACTTGAAATTTACATTTTGCTAAAATGAAAAGATATTAACCTAACTGCCAAGACACATTTGGAAATTATTATCTGGTAATTCTGAACACTTTACATGCTCTGTAATTTTTATTATCCATCTATCTAAATGTAAATATTTTACTGTCATAGTAGCATGACAAATCACGTAGATTTTATTTTTCAGAAATGGGATCATAAATGAGCTGCCAAATTATTATGTCAGATAAAAGATTATTTCTAGCAGTCACTCCTCCCCTCCAAATATATGACCTTCTGTTAACAAAACCTGGAGTATTTGGTCAAGCTCTGCAGATACAGAAGCTTTCAGAGCAGTTCAGCAGTTCTGTGATACACTGGGCTCCCCTGAACACATCGTTTCACAGGGGAATATTTTGTCCTATATAGCAATTCAGTCATTCCGAAAGCATGACTTCAAATTCATGCAGAGGACAAGAGGTAAACAAGTTCATGAAGAGCAACACATTCTGAAGAGTTGTTGTTGACATGAATATGCATCACTTCACGATGCTGCTTTTAGAGGAATGTCAGAAACACAGCTACAAGTCAACTTCCAAACCCAGTAGTTTGAACACCACCGCTAGTACGCTAGAGCCATTTACAGAGATCCAAAGTCTTCCAGGCACTCCCTTTATGCTCATCTCTTTGCCCAAGGCTGTCTTGTGACAGTCAAACAGCTGGTTTGGCACAGAAGATTTTCAGTAATCTTCAAGTCTCCAGTGACAGAAGACAGCAAATCAGCAGGGTCTACTAATGCAGATGTTCTTACCTTAGGGTAAGACTGAAAAATTCTTGGAGATACAGAAAGTACTCGAGGTTTACGTGTTTTTCTTTTATCAAAAGATTTGGGTTTGGTTTTATATTAAATCTCTAAATTCTGAATGATGAGTCTAAGACCTGCAGTATACTGATGTAATATATGAATGCCTTTAGTGAAAAGTTAATTCTATGATTTTCAAGTAAGAAAATTAGTTGTGTAATTTTCTACAGTCCAGGCATATGTGTTACATAGTCTAACTACTCAGTCCCTATCTACAATAACCAGAGGACTCTTCTTCCTCCGTATTGTAGGCTAATCTCCCAGAAGGAAAAAATAATAATCATTTTATCTTCACTAATGCATGTCCATTAACATTACTTGGAGTACATTAGGCAAATACTGTTCAGAGGACAGAAATAATAATGTAAGGGAATGTTTGTGGCATTCATTCTCCAGAAATGCTATATGTAATATTTATTTTCAAACTACCTATGTGAAGTGAGGTGACATGTTTTTGTGCTTTTTCATGTGAGAATCGATGTCGAGAGATAGTCTTTCATACATTTAATATTCAACTTCAGTCCACCTCAGCTGGATGTGCAAGAGCAACACTTCTGAAAATTAAACTGACAGTCCTCAGAAAAAGTACCACAGAAAGGAGGCACAGAATTAAAAGTAATAGATAAAGAAATGAAAATAATATATATATATATATATATATATATAAAAAATCAATGGCAGAGGTAAGAGTAAAGCTTTTGTCTCCAAAGTGGTATTCAACTATTTACATTAAAAGATTAACCCTCCTCTTCCTACAGTCCTCATTACACACCTTCCAAGAGTCCTCAACAAGTGAGGCAGTAAGTCTACAGGTGACAGTAACTGAATATAATGACACAGGCAGAACTTATATGGCAAAAAGTAGCATAGTTTTAAGTTTTACGTTTGGAATAACTACATACCAGGGCTGAAGAGGACGATTGCTTTCAAATACGCATATTCATATCCATCTAGACAAAGCTTAACCATGCTGTTACAGAACTCTTGCAATTTGAAGATATGCTCCATCACTAGTTTTCCTCTGTCTGTTGGCAGCTTATCTAAGACAACACACACAAAAAATACAAAACCCCCCAGTCAACACACATGCAAAAAAATGTGGTCACACTGGATTTCTAAGAATAATGATTTGTATTAGATTCAGACAGTGGGAAATCTATGCCATCTACATATAAACTCATAGGCTAGGTCTGAATAATCTTGACACAAACAATTTTACTATAACAATCTTTTTTTTTCCTTTTTTTTTTACCGCCCTCACATTGTACAACTGGGTCTCTTCCTGCCACTAAAGCTTCCATAATCAGGGGTGGATAAGAGCTTGAAATGATCAATGAAGGGAAAGACTACTTATAAGAAAAGAAAACACTGCTACTGCAGATCTTTGCTTTACATCTAAGGCTCAGGTGCCATGAGACAGATCAGCGTACAGTATCACAGGTCATTTTAGTCAAAGACGTACAGATTTGCTAGTATGTTTAGCTGATCCATTGCATTTAGAGGTTTAATCAATTTGAATTATAAAACATTGTGATTTATAGGGGGATCTTGTGGATATTTTTACATCATGAAAACCTCTCAGAAAGAATTCTTTAATCCCTCATCATGAAGGAGAGGAAAAATTCATATTCTTGTGGGCTGTTTTTCTACCACTTACCAATCTGTTCTTGTATTGCATAAACAGTGAATTTTCATCCACAAAATAGCAAATAACCTTAAAATGTAGTTAAACTTGAAAATGCTAAGGTTTTTGTATGTACATCTACCCCATTAAAAATGTGTTAAGACTATGAACAGATGAAGGCTATACTATTTTTGACTTGTTGGCTTTTAGCACTGAAAACCTTGTGAGAGTTCACAAGCACATAAAGAAGATTAGCCAAAAGACTTCCCTACCACTCAGAAGAACATTTCCTTCACTGCAGATGAAAGAGGAGGCCAAATGACATCTCATTCATTTGAATGAAAAAAATGCGAAAGATGCAGAATGTAGGATTAATAAGAAATGAAGTGTACTTAGCGGAAGACTTGCATTAGTCTAAAACGAGTCTATAGCCCAGCTATGTAAAGGAAGTGTATCACCAAGTTGGCATTCAGCTGCTTTCTTTCATAGGAATGAACAGCAAGGACAGATGGGTCATTCTTTAAACCCTTGATACAGTGGAATCATATTCACATTACATTTGTGTTCTTAATGTTGATGCTGCCTGAAATATTCCCAATTTGATCTGACATAGACTAACAGAACAGCAGAACACTGTTAGACATTACACAGACACACAATAAACCCCCCCCCCCCAGTAAATAACCTATCTTCAAAAGATGGGTGGTTTTTTTATTATTTTCTAAATTTGGAGGGAAGGAAATATTAGCATAGCTGACTTTTGCAAAATTGCTAAAAAATTCCATCTTGTGAACTGTATTTTCTAGTATTATTTTGTTTCAGTGCTAACTGCTAAACTCTTTACAAACAGTAGATTTTTATTAACGACTGAATGATCAATAAAAAGCTTTTGCACAGTTCAAAACTTAAAAAACTAAGTAATTCCCCAAGTCTGGCAACGCAGCCAGTGTACACCTTACCTTGCTGTAAACTGCCGTGAAGGTGATTGACAAATGCAGTTAATATTGTCGCCACATTCATAACTTGTGAACATTGTGCAAGACCAAGCGTAAAAAGTTCGTTCCAGCAGGCTTTTACTAATGATATGCTGTTATCCTGTCTATTAAAAAATAAAATAATTTCACTTAATAAAATCAGCCATTTGCAATCACAGGTTTTTTAATTTGAAGAACACTTCATAAAACATTCATTTAATTCAACCATTGCAACCAGTACCAAAACGAAGCCCTGCATCAAAAGTATTTTTATTTGCATGCTAAGATTAAAATACCTGTTTTAGAGTGACATTTGTAAAGAAGTGATTTTTGTTTTAATAATCAAAAGTAAAGAGATCTCCATCACAAAAGCAAGCTGAACTTACACTAAATGACAACTGTCTAGGCATGTTCCATACTAATTTTTTTAGGATTTACACTAACTTTTGTATAACATTTACAGGCATGGACAAAAAAAGTTTGCATTGCTCCTGTATTGTGGATGTAGAACAGATTCAAAGGTCTATTTTTTTTCCTACTTGTAATCTGGCAGGTTGCTGTAATTTCATAATTAAAAATACACATGAAATGGAACATGTGAGATCAAGTTCCTGAGCTTCCTGACTGCTATTTTCTGTATCCTTTTCATGTTTGGAATCAGGATTGAAATACAGACTTTGAAGTATAAATAGAAGTCATGAGGATTTGCTGGCTGGAAGAATTAGTCCTGAAATTTTCACAGTTTTAGCCAGTAAATATAAATAATGGAAAGTTAAAAGAAGCACAAGACCTATCAAAGAAGAAAAGCACATTAAAGCTAGGATTTCAACTACAAAAATACAATGGAGTGGATTTTTGTAAGAATATTGGTGAAATCTTCAAGAACATTTCTGATGATTTACTGCAATACTAATATGCCAAATGACTTATCCTGTGCTGGATTACAGAGAGCAGTAGGGCAGTATTTTTCACTCCGATCCAGTTCTTGTTATGGGAGACATGATACTGGACATGCAGCTTCTAAACATATTTGTCACATCCCTACTCGTCTCCTCTCAAAGGGACTATGCTGAGGAACAGTGAAAATAGGGTATACTGGCTACTCAGCTGGTATGTGTGGGGATAAGTGTATCATTTATAGACCCTTTGTGGCTGATTAAACTTAACCAGCCTCAAAAAACTAAGAGGCTGTCACCAGCTTGATGAACGTTTCAGTAGGAATCTCTCTTGCCTACAAAGGTCCTTGTGCAGGAAGATGAACTAAGCAATAACTTGGTACCATTAAATAAATGAGTATGCCAAAGCCAACCATCCTTCCAGGACTAAGGAAAACACTGCCTGAGGAGTGTATCCACCTGGATACAATTATCTACCTTCCCTACAAAAGCATTACTATGGTTTTGTTTTGGCTCGTCATCTCCTCTCAATTACTAGTAATTTCTCTTTATTTTAAGTGAAATGAGTCGCCCTTCTGAAAGTCAAAATTATCGTACATAACGTGCTCAACCCGAAAAAGCTGCATTAGTTTCAAATAAATCTCCACTTGAAAAAAAGTTTGTGTTTCCTTCAATAGGAAGACTTTATGTTAAATGGTTTTTAAATATACTGTTGGCCATGATCTTGACTGGGACTGTAAATGCCAGCACAGGTACATATTAACACTATTAACACAGCCTACTCCTTCGTTTTTTAATTCAAACAGAAAAATATACTGGGAAGTAACATATTCAAAAAGCATGCAGATTTTCCATAGGCATTTCTTGTTAATCTTTTTGGAGAGAGAGGTCTTCTGTACAACATTTTCTTTTAAAAAGCAATTCCCATTTATTGTTTTAACACTAATTTGCAGTGTCCTTCTGTTACAAAAAATGTTTAAAAACATATAATAATGTAATGTACTATGTTAATTTGCTATGTATTTTGAAATTATGCAGGGCAACAATTTCTGCTAAAATAAAACATCACATTTACCTGATTTTTTATCCTTGCTATTGTTTAAATTTATAGAATTTCACTTTTTTCTTCTCCAAAACACAGGCTTCAATTACACACAATATAGTATCTTTCCTTAAACAATGTAGAATAATTTGGCATAAACATCTGAGCAAACACAAATGGTAATCACAGATCATCCTGGTTTTGACAGCTTTCCTGGAAAAGGGGACAATCCCTCACTTTAAAAAGGAATTCTCTTTGCTGCCACAGTCATACACTATTTTGACTGAACTAAAGAAAAACACTGTAGATGAGAAGAGACAAACATGATTTATGCTCCATTTGTGTCAGAGCTGATACAGTATTTTTATTTGTCTGATGTGTCTTCATAAAATTACTTCTGAAAATCACATAAATCACTTTTCCCCTTGCTGTTTTTAGATGTTTTCTTATGATGATTGGCAATGTATTACTACATTTGGCTTAAGAATTTTAAGCAATACACTGAATTCTACTGGAAAAGCAGGATGTTACACAAACTGTAAAAAGAAAAATAAGAATTACTTTCTGGTTACAGCAACCATTTGTTTTTGGAAAATCCCCTGAAATTAAACAACTTCCTCCTGAATGCTTGCTGCATCAAGCTAACCATTTTCTTCATATAGGTCATTAAAAGCAAAATTATTACCACTAATTCACCTATAAAGATAACAATATTTGGGGATCCAGAGAAGAGCTTTGTTGTGGTGACTGCCTGATAAGCCTCTAATTTGGGATGTAGCTATTAAAAAATAATAGGAAGTCCTATTTACTAAAAATTTATTAATAAAGTAGCAGCGTGCAGGCATTTGGTTGTTTTAAATCAACTCCTTTTTTCTTCAAAACCCAACCAAAGTACCTGAACTGGACTGAAGTTGGCAGTAGTTTTGATTAAGAAAACCTATGTTTGTGATGAAGATCTATAAAACAGTTTTAATAAGTAGATTTATATTTTTAAATGTCCCTGAAGAAGACAGTGAAAAAGAAATATTTAAAACTGCATATTCACAACATGAATGAACAGAGGAACTGAACACTTACCCTAACGCTTGGAAAGATGGAATGGAACGTGCCCAGTGCATGGATAAGAAAAGCAACCTGGAGGCAGACTCACAGATATAGTGAACGTTAAGATATTCAGGCATAGGAGAAGGCATCGTGAGCTGGCAACCAAAAAACAGGGAAAAAAAAAAAAGTGCAAGTCAGTTATTTTATTTTCTTCATAAAAAAACATGCTAAGAAAAAATCTGTCTTAGAGTTTCTTTTAAGTGAAAAGGTAAAATTGTTTTTTAAATAGATGTGAGATAATCTTGATGTAAAATTAATTCACTGCCTTTTTCATTAGCCTCACTATTATATACTATAATAACTACAAAGCAACAAGAAAGGCAAATAGTTTGAATCTTTATCTTAGATAAATACTCATGTCTGGGACAGCTGGAGATAAAGAATCCCAAATAAAACTCAACTTTCGAGACAGCCTCAAAGAATAAAAGCTTTATAAGAATCACTGTAATTTGAATTAAAGTTCTTACATTTTAATACAGATAAATATATAAAAAATACACAAAGGCATCATTACTTTCTAAAGCTTCTCCCAGAGAAGTAGAATAAGTGGCCTGAAAAATTAAAGGAGTTACCAGATTTCCTGGGGAGGTGGTGTGTTTGTTTTTTACAGAACATCTTTCTTTGTACTTTTAATTAATGTTTTACAATTAAATACATCAAAAATCTTTTGATGCGTGAGTAAAATATAATACACAGCTGCTCCCAAGTCCTAAAAATATAATCAATATACATCAGAAAGGACCAGCTCTACCTTTCTTAATGTACATGAGTAAAAGCAGTGGCGTGGTATAATGGTTTGGCTAACACAATTTTAAAAAAACCCTGAAATTTGTAAAAGAGAGATGTTTATTTGAGTGATCAAAACATGTGCTGAGGAGAGGTGTTTTGGTTTAACCCCAGCTGGCAACGACGCAGCACAGAGCTGCCCGCTCATTCCCACACAATGGGATGGGGGGCAAGAATTGGAAGGGTAGGAGTGAGAAAACTTGTGCGTTGAGATAAAACCAGTTTAATAATGGAAATAAAATATAATAACAACTGATAATAATGAAGAAAAGGAAAAGAATAAAAAATTAAAAATAACAAAGAGAGAGAAATAAACCCCAAGAAAGACAAGTGATGCAAATCAAAGCAATTGCTCACCACCCACCGACCGATGCCCAGCCAGTCCCTGAGCAGCAGCCCCCCCTTGATGACCTTCCCTCTAGTTTATATGTTAAGCATGACACCATATAGCATGGAATATCCCTTTGGTCAGTTGTCCCAGCTGTGTCCCCACCCCTGCTCGATGTTGGGGCGGTGTGAGAAGCAGAAAAAGCCTTGACTCTGTGAGCGCTGCTCAGTAGGAACTAAACCATCCCTGTGTTACCAACAAATCCAAAGCATGGCCCCTTAATAGCAACTGTGAAGAAAATTAACTCTATCCCAGCTGGAACTAGCACAGAGCAGCCAAGTTTAATAAAATGCCTGGTACTGAAGAAGTTTTCAGATGAGCAAGCTTTTTGATTTGTCCATTAATAATAAGATGAAAAAAAAAAATGGACAGAATTTCTGCAGGCTTGTAAAATGAGAAATAAAGCCTGAAAATACATGGCTCACTAAAAAAGAAAACGTATTTTCCCTTATTGATTAAAGTCAATTAATATCATACTAAAATAGGGCATATACACAAAGGAGAAAATGACACTTAAGAGTCTCAAAATCCAGTTGCAGATTGCACCAGATCCCTTTGTTAACAAGCGAGAATGTGGATGCTGACTCTCTGCTCTGTGTGACTCTTGTTTATCTAAATCCTTTTGCATGTATTACCTAAATCTTAAGGTAAGAAGCCATTAAATAAACAGTGCAGCTAAACCACCAAAGAGACATGTGCATTTTCCCAAACAAGCAGTTAATCAGTGAACAAAAGCAGTGCATTCATCAGCAATGAATGCCAATAACTGAACCTACTCTCCTAAGAAATTCAACAGTAAGATTTAATCAGATGTTTCTTTTCTATTACTATGTTAAAATGGTTATAAATAGTCCACAGTAGAAAAGTATGATGAAGTACCCGGAATGCTACGTGTGCATCGCTGAGTAGCGGCCCCTCTATTTCGACGATATTCATGCTTGTTTCTCCCCCCATCAGCTGCACGCCGCCCTCCATGCTGTCAGAGCTCTGGCACGCCCCACTCTCGCCTGGATTCAATGCTTTCGCAAGAGTATCGAACGCCCTGCAAGATCACAGCAAAAAAAAGCAAACAAATTCAAAAAACAATTAAAAAAAGAAAAGAAAACTTTAGAGACCGTTTCCATTTAGGAGGAAGCGGCACATGTCTGAAACCTGTATCCGGATGCCTGTTTCAAAGAACCAGATTTGGAAAATAGCAGTCAGCAGTGCGCTTCTCCTGCCGCTCCACCGAACAAAATCCCTGAAAACCCCAACTTACAGTGGCTCTGCAACAAAAATTAGCAGCAGATCCCGTTCACACTAGTTGCCAACAAATTCACAGTTTTGACATATTGATTGTGTTGCTGAATCACAGTTTGCCTTTCAGGATCTCTTTAGTGTTGTTTACTGAGAGTGCTGGCATGAGCGTTTTGAGGACATCAGAGTGCTGTTAAAGCAACTTAATGCACATGTAAATTTTAGACTTTTGCTGCTATGAAGCACAAATGGAACAAGCGTGGTTTTTTTAAGTAATGAGCTGTGGTTAAGTTATCCAGCTTAATTTGAAAAGACTGTTTCAACTATGTAAGAGAAAGCACTCTCATGCTTTCAGTATCATCCTTAGCATCCTTTGATGTGAGGCAGTGACTCCTGCAAAGATGAAGTCACAGGCACAAACATTACAGGAGAGATGACAGGAAGAGCACAGATATATTCAATATTTTGATAACATTATTTCATTTGGTGACAAATCCATTGTTTTTCTTGCATGAATACACCTGAGAACCAAACCTGATATATCTTCAATCAAAAATCAACAGATTAGATGCCTGCCTACAGAGAGATGACATATCCTGAGAGCGATATCATTTGTATACAGCATTGTGTGATAAAATTATGTGCAGAGGGCTGAAAACTTTACAAAAGCTGAGTAACAGCTGGTATGTAGAACTGATTCTGAATTTATAGAGACATTTTTGTTACCACAGAATCTAAAATCACTGATTGAATGCCAAAGTCTCGAGCAGAATTTTGCAACCTTCTCTTCCCCCACACTCCCTAGCTATCTGAATTCGTTAACATGCCAGAATAGTCTAAATGTTTACTCTATTTGACATAAGTAGTTACCACCAAATGAAACATCCCAATAAAAGAGCTGCTGACACTGGCTCAGGCTTGAGATGAACTAGTGTTTGGTCCTACACTAGCCTGCATGCCTTGATGTGTACACTTGAGGGTGACTGGGGCATGCACGAGTGGATTAAACAGGTATAGGTGGACTACACAGATATACCTGGGACGTTTTCTGTCTCTGGCATACATAAAGTAGGCATGAAGGGAATGCATTCATGGGTAAGCTCTGGAAGTTTTATTATTGGACTCCTGCTAGGAGATCTGAATTTCAGGTCCTGCATGGCTCACTCTTGGCAGACTTATGTAGAAGAGGCAAACTCAGCAGCTCACAGGCAGATGCTTCTTAGGGAAAACAGGATCTCTACAGGGCTTTTCATATAGCAGGAACAGAAATGTAAGAGAGGAACAAGATCTCTCCTTTCCCCAAAAGGTAAATGTCATATCCATCTGCCACAGTTCTGACTTTATTCCAGGAAAGGCTGAAAAGTCTTTTTAAATATGGTGGACAGGTACACTGGTTAACCATGTCTGCCTGCGATACTCCCACTTGTTATTGAATGTTTGCTTTCAAAGAAATCTTCTCCCTCCTACCCCATAAATGGGTAGCAGTAAGCCAGCAGACATGAACAGAAGCGTCGCTTCCTCATGGCTCCACACTGGGATCTTTTTAATACAAAAGCAATAATTGCAAGGTAAAACACCAATGAAAAGAGAATCCAGAACAAAGCTTGGCTGGACACTGTGAAAACCGAGCCCACAAACTGAGAAGAAAAGGTATAATCAACATTCAAATACATGGTATTGATATCCTTTGCTAGACACAACTTTGTTTCTATTTGTGTTGGTCCCAGTCACTAGGAGATATATAGGACTGCTGATAAACTGTAAAAAATGGCCACAGATAACGAGGCCATTAGAGGACAAGGCATATAACATTACAGTATAAAAGCAGTGGAATGCTAGCAGCAAAGTTGTACGCTAATTTTGTGTCATCAGAAGTGAAAATACAGCTACTGTAGCTGCAATGGATGGATAAAACTTGCTTCCTGAAATCCCTTAACCTCTTTTTCTTCAGTAAACATCTGTGTCTCTTAGATCAAGCTGGCATAAAGCCTGGCAAAGAAATCAAAGATTTAGATAAAAATTTAATTTCTGCTTGGGTAACAAGTTGCCTTTCATAGGAATATTTAACTTGAACCTCTCCACTGGAAATCTATTAGTTAAGCTACTAGACAAGAGTACGCATTAAAGCTGAGTCAGAGCTCTTGGAAGCTCTCTGGCTGAGAGAACTTGGGGTCTTGTCATAGTCAGATTTTTAAAAATGAACATTTCTGTTGTTGAAATTGGCAAAAGCAAGCATCTGCAAGTGCCAGGAAATAAAGAACTGAAAGATTATCCTGCAACCTTATTACTACATCTTTTTGAACAGCTGCAGTATTGAATGTAGTTTATCAGCACATACAATGATACTACTTACACAGTATGTTCTTGTATTCTTTACCTAGGACACAGCAAAGGTCCAAATCAGCACCTATATAAAGTCACATTGACTTTCCAAGCAGCATATATAGAAAGGAGCAGAACAAATGCATTCTGCTTGCAATTACACAACGCAGTAGAGACTACAGGAGAGATCATGTATTTCAGTCAGTACAAGCTACTTCGCCATACATCAGTCTTTTGTTCCTTGGCAGATTTACTCCACATACACATTTTCAAAACTACATATACAGTGTAGATGGTGTGTAAATGAGTATTGCTGGGACAGCTCTCAGAAGGTTCAACAAAGCCAAGTGCAAGGTCGGGGCTTGCCTGGGCTGTGGCAACCCCCAATATCAATACAGGCTGGGGAATGAAGAGATTGAGAGCAGCCCTGCAGAGAAGGACTTGGTGTTCTGGTAGAAGAAAAGCTGGACTTGAGCCGACAACGTGCGCTTGCAGCCCAGAAAGCCAGAAATATCTGGGGCTGCACCAGAAGAAGCATGGCTAGCAGGTCAAGGGAGGTGATTCTGCATCCAGCTCTGGAGCCTGAGCACAGGAAAGATATGGACCTGTTGGAGCAGATCCAGAGGAAAGCCACAAAAATGATAAGAGGGATGGAGCACTTCTCCTATGAGGACAGGATGAGAGAGCTGGGGTTGTTCAGCCTGGAGAAGAGAAGGCTCCAGGGAGACCTTACTTAAAGGGGGCCTACAGGAAAGTTGGGGACAAACTTTTCAGCAGGGCCTGCTGTGATAGGACAAGGGCTAATGCTTTTAAACTAAAAGAGGGTAGATTTAGCCTAGATGTAAGGAATTTGCTTACAATGAGGATGGTGAAACACTGGAGCAGGTTGCCCAGAGAGGTTGGAGATGCCCCATTCCCTGGAAACATTCAAGGTCAGGTTGGACAGGGATCTGAGCAACCTGATCTAGTTGAAGATGACCCTGCTCACTGTAGGGGGCTGGACTAGGTGGGACCTTTAAAGGTCCCTTCCAACCCAAACTATTCTATGGTTCTGTGATATTCAATGAATGGATTTGTACTGACGGTGAGAATTCTGCAAGTTCTCCTGTGTAGAAAGAAAATGTTTTTTAAGCTTTTAAGACGATTAATAGTTACAGGCATTAAACTACTTACACAGGTGAGATCTCTAAGAAACAGTTTAATAGAATGATAAAAAATACTTAGACTCTAGTACAAGATCTAAGACACATTAAGGACAACCAAAAGGTAAGAAAATCAGCTATGAGATTTACATTGAAATTCCTTTCAAGTATAAACAACTGAAAGTATTTATTTCTCAAATGGAATTTCCTTATGATTTCACTTGGAAGAATCTTGCAAGATTTATCTTCTACATGAGCTCAGGCTGTTATTTTTAATGCAGGTAAATTACCTACATTTTTAAGCGTAACATGCCTTACCTTGTAACATCACTACTAGCTTGTTCTTCTTGCGGGAGTTCAGATAACGATGCATCTCCATTACTTAAGCTCTCAATCATAGATAGCTCTGTACTGCTTTGTGACATGTCTTTGCATTTACTGAGATTTGCTAATGAAGTCACCACGTTTGCCAGTGTACTTAAATCTCCCTGACATGCTTCAACCTAAGGGAAAAGGAAAGTTTTTAATTCTCTCATATCAGCAGCAGTTAACTTGCAGTAGAAGAATCTAACTTTTACATAAATGAAGAGCTGAGCATGTGAATAGACCTGTAAGAAAATTATTGTTTTCAGTAAATGGATAATCATAATGGAGCAATTAGACACTGCACTGTTTCTAAAATATGAAATATTTAGACAGTTACAAGTAATAGCTATCTATTTCTTTCAGAAAGAATGCTACAGATGGTAAGCAACTGCAGAAGGAGAATTTATCATCTCCACTCACTAGTCAGTCACCAGGACTGTAAGACTGCACTACATTTTATTTTTAGCATCTTCCTTCCTTCCTCGTGTAAATGAGTCAGTAGCAATAAGGTAGGAGAATGTTTGAAAAGAAGGAATAGATAAAGAGTCACCTTTAAAAGCAAGCAGAAGAAGAATTCTGCTGCAGCCTTTTTGGTTTTTATGTCTTTATTTAACTGCAAGGGAACAAGGTGACTCAGTAGTGACCAGCAACTCAGACAGGCAGTAAGACAGGCTTCCCTCCCTGCCCCACAAAAAAAAAAATTAATAAGTAAAGTGCATGATTACAGACAAGTACACTGCTGCTAAGACCAGTATGCTACATGTCATTTAGCTTGCACTGTCATACAGACGGAGCCAGAAAAGTGAAATGGAATAAACAACTTCTGATGGGGCCCTTTGCAGACAGAGCAAGCGAGGGAAAGTGCATGAAAACAGTATGAGGTAATTTATACCAGCTAGAAAAATACAAAAGCTTCCTACTGTGCATGTGTAGGGAAGTTATCACATGGCATTAGTGGATCAGTAAGTGTAACAAAATGGAAAAAAAAAATCAGCTTAGAAGTAAGATTGTTGTTGAGATAGCTCTTACTAGCTTTGCAAAAAGAACGAGCAATTCAGGGGAAAAAAACCTAACAGTATTTATGAAATGCACTGTGATAATGCCATGTGAGGTTTTGCAAACACCTCACTTTATTGGCAGAAAAGAAATATCCAAGTGTCAGGATTACCCAATACAAAGAAAAATAATGCAGCCCTTAAGGCTCTCTAGAAGTGTGGAGGAAGGCATCTACTTTATAGAGTTTTTAGCATTTTTATTATGCAAGGCTGAAAGTATTCTTGTGAAGAGAAGGCATTTGCAACACTCCTAATGTTGTAAAGGAGTGTTTTAAAAATGAATTTAACAAAACAGAAGTACAACAAAACAGAACACCTTTCCCTCTCTACATACACAACTACAGCAAACAACTAATTAATATATCAGTCGTATCATCATATACCTTATCTGGAGTCATCAGCACAGTAGGCTCAGTTTTTATTGCAGACGGATGAATGTTAACAAACATTCCCGATTCCAGCAGACCTGTTGATCTGACACAAAACAGCACACACTTTCATTTTTATTAATGTTAAAATTAATGTTTCAATTCATTTTTTCCTATTTCAGGAACCAGAGACAGCTGCTTCTGAACAGAATTTACATACCTTGCTGTTTCATTGTCTGTTACAAAAGTCGGAGTTGCAGCTAACGGGCTACGAAGATCTTTCCGAATGTAGATCTTTTCTGTAGAAGCTGCACAGTTTGAAGATTTTTCTCTTGACACTTCAATAGGTTTCCTCTCACACTGCACAGCTAACACAGCAATATGCAACTATTAAGTCAACATCCCAAATTACAGGATAAGAAATAATCCTTTTCGCCCCCCTCTCTTTATTTAATGTGCAATTTTAATAATAATTCTGAAAGTAACAAAAAAAAAATCCCATGACCAACAAGCTAACGACTTGGGTAAAAAAACACAACACACCAACATGATTTGTTTTTAATGAAATGATGTAGTAGTCAAAGTCTGAGACCAAACATATAAAGACTAAATTTTTCAAGTTACAATTAAGGGAGAAATCCCCTTATATCTTATTTTATATTCTCCCTCTCTCATTTTCACTGTCCCACACTCTCAGTTCATTTGTAAAGAACCCACTGTACCCTTCTTTTTCCATAGATTTTCTGGGTTGAACCTACATAACTTTATGCACTTGAAGAAACTTCTCAATTTAGGATCTTAGACAATACAGAGGGAAAGGGACATTCACAAAGTTCAGTTCAGATCATTTAAAATCTGGGTGACATCCTGACCCACAATCACTGACTTCAGAGATTAAGCAGATTTTTAATTTGAATAGCTCAGTGAAACTAGGTGGAAGAATCTGGGTTTTAGCCTAGAGATAAATCACCTTGCTCTGGATGGATTAGAGAACTCTAAAATGAAACTTACACTACTATACTCTATGGGGAACTCCCTAGCTCTACGTAATAAAGCCAAAGGAAACTAGTTTACAGTTTGATTTTAGAAGTTTAATGAAAAAAATAATTTCTGGAAAAATAACATAACTAACATAACACTTACTGTAAAAATTAATAAAATGTATTTACAAAATACAATTTAAAAAAAAAATACGCAATAAGTTGTTCTTCCACAATTTTCAAGTGATGCAAGTCATTTTATAAATTGGAATAAGATCCTGAAAGAAAGTGACAAACCAGGCGTACACATAATTTAAAATATGCATCAATTCACCAGCCTCATAAGCAATGGCTACTGGCTAGCAGAGCCTCTTTAATATTGTACTGCATGTGGAAACTGTTTAAGCCTGTAAAGAGAATACTGAATGTTCATTATTTTAAAACACAAAGCCAAATAGGAAAACAACCTATTTTTTTTCTTCAATTATGCTGTTTTGGAAAATGTAACTAAAGAAAAAAAATTAAAAAGCTTTTGAGTTAGTAGTAGACTGTGATGCAATTTTCACATTGACAAGTATTATAAAACCAAATGTTGTAATACCATGAAGCACTGGCAATGCCATTAAAGGTAGCCCATAGCCCACGAATGGTGCTTTGAAAGGGTGGGAAATGGGGGCAAAAAAGTCTTTTATTATCCTTTGCTAACCCTGTAATCACCAGCTGGATTTGAGTTTGCTGAGGAAGGGCCAAGACTTCTTCAAGGGACAAATAACCCCAGGGAGGGGGCTACAGCACAAGATGGTGCTGAGTTTTCCTTCCTCTCCCCACTTCACTGAGGAATGAGACTTCTTAACCCGAAACAATCCTCTCCTCCACTCAGTATTCCCCCACGACCCACAGATCCCTTTCCTGCCTTTTGACCCTCAACCCCAGAGATTTTGTTCTGCTTGAAAAGTCTTCTGCGGCGGGACGAAGTGCTGCCAGCTGAACAAGAAGGAAAGGGATAAAGATTCGCTTTCATCGCCCCAGTTTCTCTTCCCTTTCTGAATTTCCTCTGTGCTGGAAAAGCGTTACTGGTTTCTGCTGACAGAAGCAGGGCTGTAAGCAGGGAAATGTCCACAGAGGTTCAGGAGGGTCAGCAAAACAGAGCGGGATGGCAGAGAGCAGAGCACAAGACTAATATTGTGTGTACAGCAACAGCGTGACAGTGTCTGGGCTGAAGAATTCATATTGCTCCATTTTCTGCGTATTTAGTATTCTGGTAACTGCTGTGGTATTGCAGTGTCACTACATCCAATGTATGGAAATCTAAAAAGGAATTTGAAATCTGCAGGAATCGGTTAAGAACTGAATTCTAGATCACAATGGATCTCTGCCTTGTGAATAACTGTCTCTGCAGAGCTTTGCCAAAAGTGAACAGCAACTGCCATTTATCTCCGTTGTGGAAAAAGTGGCAAGGAGGTAGAAGGATTCACAACGTTCAGAAATTTAATTTACGCATAGAAAAATTGAACTGCATAGATTAAAAATGAAGATGGAGACATGCTTGACATTTGCCACCCAGGAATAACAATTCATTAACTTTTATCACATGCAATAGCCTTATTAAGTTTGTCAAGCAACACGTATGCTTGAAAACATTTCAGGCTTCTCGTACGCCAAACTTGTACAATTCTTTAAAGGAAAAAGAGATAATGATTTAAAAACATAAAAGCAAGAAAACAATTTGTATTAATATAAAACATATATTTCGTAGCACAAACTTCAACATAGCTGCCAGCTAAAAGAAGTGACACTAATTCAGACTTACAGTCTTGTTTCATCCCAAACGCGATGCATCTCTGCAGCCTACAGTACTGACACCGGTTCCGGTGGTGTTTGTTAATGACACAATCTTTTGTTCCTCGGCACGAATAAACTAAATTCTTCCGTATACTCCTTTTAAAGAATCCTTTGCATCCCTCACAAGTTACTGCTCCATAGTGACGCCCTAGTTACAGAACAGCATAAATCACGACATTAATTTTACATTGCAATAATATTTTTTTAACTTGTATCTATTAAAAACAAAGTATTTGCTATGTTACCCAGAAAAAGAACACTTTTTTTCCCCATGGGTTACAGATCTTAACATATGTCATGGCTATGAAACAAAGTGAACCATTTTTATAGTTCTAAGCACATAAACAGGACAGATTTTACAAACAGGCAAGTTGTTTATTAAAGTCTTGCTGAATCTGTTGACAGCAGTGTTAAAAAAAGCTAAGAAAACAGGTTAGCAAGATCACAGAAGAAACTTTTTTAATTTAAAGACTCTTTAGCAATTTTTTTTACGATGTCCCTACAGTCAAGCCAGTTACTGCTCATTACAAATTCATTTGTTGAAATTGTATGCATTAAATCTAATGGAACCGTGGAAAGCGCAAACATGACATTTGACAGCAGGAGGTAATCACTTCAAAGCTTTACTTTCACCTTTCATTTTCCTAACATGGACATGGTACATCCTTAGTTCTTTCAGTAAAAATTCAATGAAAGAATAATCTAAAATAGCTAAATAACTTTTTTAAAAAATCAGTTCTTCTCTGAATTTTCTAATATATAGTGCAAACATTAAAATTTCTAGGATATACTACAGAAAAAAGTCAAGTTTTAAAATTATTTTTCAGAAGTAAATTGTTTTGATTCTGCTGTAGCACAAAATACAAATATTACTAAAAAGTACTGGTTCTGTTAAGGCATGCTTGGCAACTCCAACAATTTTAATTCTATGATCCTGAAGAAAAAAAAATTCTAAACACGAAGATCACTGACAAACACTCAAAATATATACTGCAGAGGCACTAACGCTGCTCTTTGAACTAAGTAGGACACACTACAGAAATAAATCTCAAATATGTCCTAATTTAAGTGAAAAGGTATTTTTAGATTCTTTCCTCACTCCTCACACACTTTTTTTTAGATACATCAGTCTCAGCTACCTGAAGCTTCTAGAAATTCAAATAGGTTTTCTAGATTCCTTTATCATAACCATGTTACCACACTATTATAATGTGAAATTTCTAAAGCATCATATATATTAAAAGAATATTACCAAGTGAAATATTTTCACATCAACTGGATTGTGAATACTTAATATCCACCCTGCAGAGCACCAGGGTAGCTTCTTCACCTGCTCTTTGATGTGGCTTCTCTGACTCCAGCTTGGAGGTGTCTGCGAAGCACTGCTTGTCACAGAGGAGGCTCCCCAGAACCCGCAGCTGCTTAGGAAACACGGCACTGTCCCCAAATTCACTACCACTGCTCGATATCCCCAGGCCAGGACAGGGGAATAGCTCCTGGGATCTCCAGCCTCTGAAGGGATATTCCAGCCCTCCACTGGGGAGCCCTAGAGGAGCCTTCTCAATTGGAGCAGACGAACCAAGTCTTTGCCTTACCTTTGGCAGAAATTTCCTTTGAGATGGGTGAAGTCTGACATGTATTTAGAGCTCCAGGAAGTATATTTTTAATGTTAAACTTTTCCCCCTGGTCCCCCATTTTTATACACTTTATTCCCATCACTTCCCAAAAGGAGCATTTAACAGCAGCTGTCATATTTTGATGTTACTGGAGGTCCCTCATACAGACTTCACTGACAAACCCTAAGAATCTTCTAATGGAACAACCATTTCCTTACTTAAGACTAATTTTAGCTAAGTAAATGAAGAGCCAAGTTAAATGTCTCATCTCTCTTACACCCCATTATATTCTGTAACAAAGAAAGTGAAAAGAAAAAGGAGCTTTCAGCTAAACTATGCTGAGGAACAGCCCTTATAGTTATCTCTATTTTTTTTTTATAAAAAAGACAAGACATCCTCTCAGTAATTCCACTCTGACAGATCTGGAACATCTGCTGACAGGAGCACATGCAAAGGGAAAGTGGGAGACAGAGTTCTCCAGTGCAGTGCTCCCACTGTATTTCTTTCCAGTCTCTCTATAACATTGCACAAAATTTAGTGCATGAAACATTTTTCTTTTCTTACCTTACCACTCTACTTTGGCAATATACGAATATACTTTTTAAAGCTTACTGTCACTGGAATTGTAATGCATTTTTACCATTTTAATAATGGTTCTTCAAATAACCAACTGTCCTGCGCAGATCCCATATTAGCAATTTTTTCATATACTTCCGAAGTCTTCCTTGCTTACCGGTTTCATATTTAAAATAATGAACAGGTTTCTCATATATTCTAAGAGAACCTGTCAACAATAACAAAGTGCACCACGTGACCTTATTTTAAGGAAGAAAAAACTCTCAACATTGTTGCTTAAGTAATTTTATCAGCCAAATTGTTATAATGGAAAAAAAAATACGGATCAGCCTAAGAAAAAAAGGCAAAAATTATCTGGTAGAAAATGTTAAATTATGATGAAAACCAATAATAAATCCCATGTATGGACACCAGAGTACCATTTAGTGTAGTTCCTCACTGAAAGAGTAGTGTATTCTTTCTGTTTGTGCATGTATAGATATATATATATATATGTATATGCATGCAAACTGTTATATAGCTTCAGAAGAATTTTAAACTGCTTTTATGAAATGGCACCACCTTAAAAAAAAAAGAAGAAAGGAAAAAGTAAATACCTGATGCCTTGTCTCCACATACAACACACAGATCAAACACTTTATTTAGGCCCTGTTCATTGGGGGAGTTGTCTGTTAAAATCTGAAAAAAAGCGTGAAAGAATTTCATTTTTCTTTTTCTTACCATCAAGAATGATTAAAATACATCTCATACTTGTGGTTTTTCTCTAAGACAGGGAACCAAATCTACAAAGTTTTCTTGACTACGTTTTACACTCTTCACAGACACAAAGGAGCTACCTGCCATGCCACTGTGCTCCTTTTAAGGATGGAACAAAAGTTTTACTTGTTATACTTCTGAAAAGAATTCAAGATTTCATTTATCTAAACACTACTTCTGCAAAATGGATCAACATTTTTGATAAACATTTAGCATCTGCATACTCTTACCCTACGTTCAATTTTGAATTTATATCATACTGACTTCTTCACAGTACAAAAAAGACTGAAGTGTTAGACAGATGGAACAAAAAAATCCCTTTTAAAGGCTACTATCTCTACATTCAGGTTTATTAACTCCTTTTTTTTTTATAATACACATAAATGGACCAACAGAAAATGTACTCAGGACACCACTGTTAACTACCAAGTGGTATATAGTTTGGCTTTCACTAACAGTTTGACATTATTATCATTATTATTATCTTGTCTTATTCATTTATCTCTGGTACTTATAAAGCTTCATTAAGCACATAATATTAGAACCCCAGCACTACAGGGGAGGTGCAACAGCCTTCCATTTGATCTTTAAAAACTCTATCCTACTGTGACATAAACAAAGCACAGCAAAAATTCAATTTAAAAAAAGGAACATACATATCACAAGTAACAAGCAAACATCATCTGGACAGAAGCAGAAAAGAAAATATTATTTTCTGTTTAAAAAGAGATTATAGTTAGAAGTTTTAAGAGTTTCTAACTTCTACTGTGTCTTTATGGGAAGTCAGACTCTCTCATTTTTGATTTGCATTTTCAAAACAGGACCTCTGATAAAAAGAAAGGTAACTTACCAAAAGAGAAATTACCCTACCTTCTATAGAGAAAATCAAGAAATCACTTTTTTCAGAAACTTTGGAAGATAGTATAGACGATATATACAGAACATTTAACAAGCATACTTGTTTCTAGCTAGCTTTTGCTAACAATACTGTCTCAGAGATTCTTCTATTCTGTTTTCTTTTAATATAACACCTTTTTAAGAAAAATAACATTGGTGAGTTAAAAGAATATTAACCTTTCAGTCCTTCCTAATTTCCATTTTTCATATTATGTGTTTTCATGATATTCTATAAAATATATATAAATAAATTCTAAGTCCTTCCCTAAATGAAACCTGTACTGAAACGGGAAGTTCCACATAAGGAAGGACTACAGAATTGGGCCCATGAGGAAATAAATATCCCAGACTCAGAGAACTCATCAACTGACCTTGAACATGAGGAATAAAAATTGATTATTAAGATGAAGAAGAGCCACTGAATGTAAAACAGATGATGGGAGAATGAGCCTTGCCAAAAGAGTCAATGTAAAGATAAGATGTAATAAAGGAAAGGTTTTTTTGCCAATTAACGAGCATTTCAAATGAAGGCTACAGAAGAACAACATAAAAGGTGAAACTGCAGATGAAAGGATCGTTTAGGGGAGAAAATATGAAAGATCCCAAGGAGGATGTAGTTGAACAACAAATGAACGGTACTCTGTATTTCATGAACTTTACATGGAAAAAAGAAATCTCTACATATGCTTATTAGCTGACCATAGAACAATCTAAGTAAAGTGACAGAATACTCTATTGCCTCTCAAACCTACCTATTTTGCCTGAACTGTCAATCAGAACCAGAGCTTTCATTTTTTTGTCCAGACTTCTTCTATTCCTGGATTTTGTCTTTTAAACCAGCGTGGCTGGTTTCAAAGCCATGTCTTAAGTTGTCAACAGTATTTTATATGGATTACTTCAAACCATATCCCACTAGTTTATATTTTTGTTGAGGTTTACCTACAATACAAAGTGTATGATACCACTGAACATGCTTAAATGCCTCTCAATAGGATTGGTTTTTGCTACTGCTCCCCTATTCATAGCAATCAAATTCTTTGCAGCAAGGACCTTGGGTGTCCATTTGCAAAGATTTGTGAGTTTCAAAAAAAATATGTAATGTATAATACAGAAATATGTTTCAAGCTTACACAATATGTGGGTAGTGAATCAGAGTGGTGGACTGGCTCCCAGATGAGCGCAAACTCAAAAGATCAGAGGTCTTCAGTTGAAAAGAGACTACTTGACAGAGTCTATAACAGTGATTTATAAAAACAACAGGATCCTTTATAGCTCTGTGTTATACTGCAAGAGATGCCTCATTAAATACTTCTCTCAGAAGATCAAATCAACTAAAGTATTCTTTGCACATCATACAACTATACTATAGGAAATTATGCAGACCAAAGCATAGATGGTCTGTATAAACAAAAAAAAAGGTTGTTAAACATCAGTGGCAGCTATCAAATATGATGGTCTCACTGCAGTCTCCAAAGCACGAGGTTGCTCTAAATCATCAGCTAATGGCAGTGAAAGGATATGCTCAGAAGGATCATTATTTACTTGTCCAGTTTTTAATGTTTTTCCTTAAGCAACTACTTCTGGTCATCATGTAAGTGTGATACTGGGCTAAATGGACTATACACACCGATGTATTTTAAAAGCGTTAACTGTAGACAGGTAAAAAATATGCAATAACTACACTTTAGCTGTCGTGCAGTAATCTACTTCATGCTGAAGGAGCTCGCACCTCCCAAGTCTTGTGTGCATGTTCTCATCCGTGCCATCCCATCCTCGCCAGGTGAGGATATGGGGCAGAAAGCCTGGAAGCTGGGGAATGAGGCACATAGAACGTGCATGGGAGTAAAGTGCACTGGGGCTCAGTCTGGGGAGTTACAACCCTGACCAGTTACAATCTCACAGCAGTAAACCCAACATGTTCAGTGTTATTTTCCCACCCCACACTGAGTAATGCACTTCCCTACTAAATAGCCTCTCTGACAAACTACCTTGGAGTACAGTTCACAGAGCTGAACAGTAGTTACAACAGCGTAGGAAAAGGAAAACAAGCAGAAGGAAATGTTAAGTGATAAAGACGATGGAGGAAAGAGTATGTTTTTCAACGATACTTGAAAACAGACGGAAACTCAATGAAGCAGAAACAAAGCACTGTTGGTATGGCAGGAGCTGGAAATGACAATAAAAATAACAGTATTCTTTCTAATGTCATAAGCCAGGGTATTAATTTTAAAAGCAATAAATTTACCAAAAAAAGAGAAAAGTTTTCCTCATAATTTCTAAATATTCATGTCAAGCCCTAGTGCAAGGAAAAGCATACCATTACAAAAAAAAGACTCAAAAAAGGAGAACGCAGACAGACATATTTGGAAATAAAACATCTCTTCTCATCCCATTTGAATCAAAATTATGAAATAAAGTGGATTATCTACCTGGATGTGTTGTGCAGATATATCAGGGGATGCAAAAAACAGTTGGTTGACACCTGCAGCATCTGGAGTTGCTAGGATAACTTTTCCTGGAGTGGAATCTTGTCTGGCAAGGATCACCTTGCTTGGGGTAGAGCCATCATGATTTGTTAAGATGAACTGCTTGCCTGCTGAGCTCTGATCAAGTGCTGTAACAATCTGAATCTTCTGGCCCGTCTGCTGATCTGTGACAATCTAATAATACATTTATCTCATATTGTTAGGGTAATTTAAGTTCACCTTTGGGGCCCAATCTGGGCACTTAAAGAAAATGGGAATTTTGCCTTTGACATCTGTGAATCAAGGAATCAGAGAAGCAGGATCGTCTTCCCCTCTGTCACACAAGAGTGAAGGCAACTCAGGCAAAACCTTGGATTTCCACTGTATTTGAAACACACTTCAGTCAAGGGCGTTTGAAGTCAAAACCTTCATTCTCAAGTTTTACAACTGGCCCGTGCTTCTACAACATTACTGAAACCCTTGACAATTCTAGCACCCAGAATTCCAGGTACATCTGTAGCTCAGCCCTGGGTTATGAGAAATCTTAACTCTTGAACTCACTGAATCCCACATGCAGTGCTTCGCACCTCCCACATCTGGCTGCTTAACAAGAAGCTTCCTAAAACCACAACTGTAGACTTCCAAAGGAAAAAGTAAGCACCAAACAGGAAGAGAAGCAATAATCTTGTTGCATGTATATAGACATTTTAGGCTTAATTTTTGAGGAGCTTTTTATTTACATATATATTCCTAAATAAAATAAGTAAAACAAAATCTCTCTCCTTGCCACTTATTCTTTTTTTAAAAGGAAAAACTTATTTTCATGTTTCATTTCATAATCAAGACCAGACCTACAGATTGTTTTTTCCATTTTATCCCTATTTTCAAGCACAAATACAGCAGAACTTTATTCAATAATCCTCCACTAAACGCCATTTTTTGCCAACTTTGTCAGGAGATTATAATCCTCAAAGAAAATAATCAAGATTCCACGTATCTTCCATTACAAATCTTACTTTCAGCCAGTTCCTGCCTTTCTCCATCAAAATGCTTATATAGAAAACTTCCTGGTTTATTCTGGACACTAAGGAGAATCATCCTACAAAGACTGTTTCCTGCAACCTATTTTTGAATTACAGATCAATAAAATAGCTCCAGTGATTTTTTTTTTTCACTATAACCAAACATTTATGTCCATATACCCATCCCTAACATTTATATGGTCCTTATTACTGATGAAATTATTTCACAATCTAACACTTATCATAACTAGTTTCATGTAATTAGGGCAGCAATATTAATAATATTTTCTAGGTGGAGAATGGGCACAAAGAAACTGACTGAGGCCTAATTTCACACAAGTCTTTATCAACTTTGCTATTGCACCTTCACACCTAGCTTTTTACTTCCTCTGAATGTTCAATATACTTAAATTTGTTTCAAAAACCTGTGTATAGCTTATGTTTTCAAAAGATAAGCAGCGAGAGAACAAAAATTATTGGGTATCTAATTTCAGCAGTTATAAATCAATATTGCCACTTTCAAATGTTTAGAAATTATGAGTTTCAAAATATACAAAAGGAATGTGTTTCCTTCTGGTAGCCTTTTGCTATTAACGTTTTTATGGATCAAATTTCAAAGTTTTTCTCTGCAAAACACAATTAAAAGCTTATTTAAGAGAGAAGTCCAGGCAAGCTGATAAAATTCCAGAGGCTAAAGAACTAAGAAAAGAACATAAATTATCATGAGATTTGGGGTGTACGGTGGGAAGATAACACAAAAACCCACAATAGTTATCAACATGATTAGTACAGGGATTTCTGTTCAGTTTTCTCAGATATCCATGCGTCCAGGACCACAAATGACTACAGTAGTTTCTTATTTCCTCCTTTCAATTTATGTTGGTTCCATATTCTTTAGAAGGCAAACTTCCTTGCCCTTTTAATTCCCTTCTTTGCTTAACTTTCTCCTTCCATTCCATTTTTCTTCATTTTACAGTCTTTATTTCTCCCGTGTCAAAGATATTCTTATCTAAAATGTTACACTGTCAAAACTTAAAAGTGCAACTGTATGTACCTCAAAAAAAGCGATATACTTTAGTTAGCTAGGTTTATACAAAGTATGGTATAAAATTAACTAGAAATACAGCATGTCCCAAACAGTGAAGATACAAATTTGAACTAAAGTTGAAATTATTTTTTGGATATATATGCTAAATTATCTACTTTCATACTACGGTCCAGCTGTATTTTTAAAAGGTATATACCTGTAGAAAAACACGGCAGGACAGGAGGCAGAAGAACCCTTGCTACTTCACACAATTCACTTTGCCTCCTATTTAACAAAGAGTGTCCCAATTCTTCAATTGGCTTCCTGCAATTCTAGGGGGATGCCCACGTAGTTTTCACTGCATGATATAGTAGGTAGAGTGTTATGTTAAAATTGCTACAAAGCCATTCAATCTGCACAAATGGTTTCTGCAGCTGTCAAGCATTTCACAGCGGCATTAAAGAAAGTAGTTTAAATAATTAAGCCCAGTTTGTCTGCAGCTGACCTCTTAACCGCCATATACCTGCAAAAACTATACCTAAATCGCAGTGGGACTCAATGGGACACCAAAGTATAATAGCCTGCCGTACCTAAATGTTGAGATAAGAGAATAAAATTATGAGAAAAAAAAAGAAAACCACTTATCTTCTCAAGGGAATCCATCAGGGCTCAGTGATAACATATTATATTTCTTAATAATATCTAAAACTAAATGTTGCTAAAGGGATCATCCTATAACACAGGACTATATTAATTCAGGATTGTCTGCTTAAAAAATACACTTCCGCCGTGTATTTCATCGAAGCACTCTCATGATAATGGAGGACAGTATTTTCCTTTAGTGCTTTTAAGCCTTGTCTACTAACAAGTTTTGACTTACATTTGAACATCATTTCAATAAATTAAATACCTCAATAACTCTTCGTGCCTACTCTAGGGAAAAAAGAAAAGGGTCTAAGCACAGAGGACTAATCCATCTGTTTGTAACAGAACTAGTTTTGAGCCCAAATGTCTGTGTAACAAATGTGACACTCAACTTTTATCCTAAAGAAGCAAAATGTTAGTATTCCCCACAAAGGGTGACTAATGAAACATGTTTTAAAGAACATTTTACTGAGGACTTTGTATTTCAGGATTTCGGATAATTATTTATGTGCATTTAAAATAATAAAGGAAAAACATTGATTAAAAATATAAACTCAAAAAGATTCAATTTAACATTTATTCTGAACGTTTCACTGAGATGTGTATGTTCCTACAAACTATTTTACTCTTCATATAAAATCTGCTTTAAGAAAAGTTTTCATTACTAAGTTCTATCTCACATCTAGTTTATTATTATTTATATTGGTGACATGTTGGTAGGTGCCTGTTGCTGGAAGGATGCCATTCTACTGAATGCTGTCCCACACATATCAAGAGACAACCCCTGCCCCAAAGCGTTTACCATCCACTTTGAAGACAGAATCAATGAACATGGCAAAAAAAGACAATGAACAAAGTAGCTGGGTTACAAACAAGTGATCTTCTAGCTACATGAGACGATGAAAAACTATATTAAGGTTCCTATCCCTAGAAATACAGTTCTTCCATGTTCATCACATTTTCAGCAATGCCTAACCAAAAGTATTCTTCCCCTGCCCCACGAAAAAAGGTGACCCACAGGGGTTAGAAGTCTGCCACTGGCTTTGAACCAACAGTCCTGTCCTGCTATTCAACAATAAAGGCTCATGGGTTTATATGTCATCGTCCCACAGTCAGACCCTGATGCTGAAAATACATTAAATGGCTTCAGACTACAGCGACATTATAGCATACAGGTGTTGACAAGGAAAACGGAGGATAAAGAGATGGCGGTTAATTGATTAACATATATAAGTTAATAAAAGGTACAGCTGTACACAGAGTGTAGAAAAGGAATGGAGGTAGCTGAAAGAATAAAGATCTATTGAATAGATAAGACTGGTACCATGACTAGAGCGCAGGCAGCGGGTGATAAAACAAAACAAAAGATCGTGTATGGCGGGGCAGGTGTGAAGAGTCTTGGAAGGCTGAAAGCCTGGATGCAGTGCACCGAAACAGGAAAAAACAGTGGAAAATATTGAAGAGTGAAGCCAGAAGAACAAAAAGCAGCCAAGATTATGCTAGCAGCTGGCTCACTTAAATGAGAGTGTTTTTGTATGCAACAACATATATCTGAGGATATTTTAAAAATTTATTCTGCAGTTCATATTTTTCTCTTGGATAAAATTTAAAACTAAAACGTTTGCAAAGACTTGCCTGAATTCTAAGATATAAAATATAAAGTTCCATTCCCCAAATCCTCTTTATCTCCATATACACGTATCTATGTTGATACAACTACCCACATTGCCAAAAACTTCCTACCCTCACTTGGAGATTATTAACTGGCCAGGCTATAAATTAGCACACCGGGACAGATACCATTGGTTGGGACAACCAAAAACCAGTATCTTCCTCAGACACTAGGTTGCCTTGCACTTTTTCCTGACTTTTATCAGTGATACAATGCCGTATTTCCCTTCCTCCCTGCTCCAAAATGTAGAAACGTTCAACAACTCAGTTGAATTACCAAATCTAAAAATTATGCCGTTCTTAAAGAGCAATATTGTTATAGCATTGGGGAAAGTTTTTTTCTGTTCAGTGGTTATAATTTTTTTGTAAATCTAAAAATTCTTAGGAGAGAAAAAAAAGAAAATTGGAATGATGTTTTATTCCTGTTTATACAGAAATGGTCTCTGACATCCAGAGCTGAATATTTACATTCAAGCAAATAATATGATGCAAATAAAAAAGAACCATATGTGAAAACTCGCAGAAGTAACAGTCCATCTCTGCTTTTAAAATATATCAGATGAAGCATACCTGTATACGTTGTGGTAAAGAGAGGCCTGAATCTGCAGGGACGATCTGTATTCGTTGTGGTGTCCCATCCATTAGTGTTTGTGTAGCAGCTTCCTGGGAATGGGTAATCTAGAAGAAAAAAAAAGAAACAAATGTAATGGATTGACAATGGACATCCTTAGGGATGAATACGCCACCTTAATGGACAAAACCCTAGGGTTTCACCAACTTCTGATTTCTCTGCACAAGGCAATAGAAAGTCTGAGACACTCTTACTGTATAAGGAATGCAACTGCTTGCAATCTAATTTAATAGCTTAATTTTGATAGTTATAAAATTCTATTTGTTTCACTGTTTTAAACCCATTTTGAAACACCTTCCAATTTGAAATTTAGAAACACATCAAGTAAAACAATTCAATGTTGACAAGTTCATGTAAGTCAATCAGTATTTATTACTGTTGATGTTCCTGAGACACGGACTAAGCACAATACTTTTCATCATAGCTGTGCTACATTTACACTAAAATATTTTTACTTCAATGTCTTAAAGTGACAAAAGAATTTTTGTGTGGCAACATAGCAATTGGCCTTTTCTGTTCTTCTGCTAAAGCAGTAAAACCAGAGCAACAGAATTCCATACTGGAAAACTATGAAGAAAGTTAGAGAAAATTAATGAAATGCATGAAATAGGCAAGAAGTGTATCTTACAACAAATATAAATCTCTGTGTGAATGCTCTTGGACACAATTTGTGGAAGTGCTTTAACAATTATCAGTATTTTAAAAATTCTTCACATGCTATAGCCACAGGTATATGGGGGAAGAAGTTATTCATTAAATTATCTGCCAATGAAAATTAAGAAGTACAGCTGCTACGTGCAGAGGCTTGGTCAGAAAGGCTGGACTTTTTGTAGTACAAAGGAAGTTTGTCTTCATAGTGTTTACAGATACCTTCAAAATGAAATCTTTGTTTAAAATTCCTGAACTTTTTGCAGTTCAAAATCTCTGGAACATCCTGCAATTCTGTATAAATAATAATTCTCAGTATTTACACCATCATAAAAATGCTCCTCTTCAACTGCTGCCCTTCCTCCCCTCCCAAGAATTAATACAGAGAATATAATTGTACATCTGCAGTAAAGGTACTGTTTCCTAACAGGTTGAGAGCTTTTTTGTTCCTCCTGGATGCTGACTTTGCAACCACCCCACCAGGTAAATGTTAGTACCAGCAGAAGAAAGGATGCAAGAACACACAATGGGAGGTGAGGATGAGAAGGGGAAGGAGCGGTGGGTAAGACTTCCCCTTACAGCAGAAATACAAGCTCTTATCAGCCTAATAGCCGATTTTGAAATTTTACCTGAAAACGCATTACTTTTGGTACCAGTCTCAGCTCTTACAATTTACTCGCTCCCATCTCTTCAGCTTGGGAGGTGAAACTGGTTGGTTAGTCAGCCAGTGATACGGAACGGGACACTGATGCAGGTTAAAAAGCAGCCCAGCAAAGAGACAAACAAAGGCTATTCTTAGCACAGATCAAACCTTCAATCCAGATCTCCCCAGTGCTCAGAAGCAGACGCATCAGAGCAAATGAGAGAGTGGGATTAAGCTGCTGGGGGCATCGCTTAAACTGCCAGCAGCATCAAAAGAAATGCTTGTCAAACTACTGCAAAAGCCGTTTTGGAACACTGCTTTCTAAAAATACCAGATCTTTCATGAGTATGAGTATTTTCCATACTCAAACAATTCATCTACTTCTTTGCTTAAGGACAAAGAAGAGTTTATTATACAGCAACATTCAGAGTTTGAGAGAGATACTTTCAAGCACTAAAATTCTGCATCAGCCATTCAAGTGACATGTACACGTGGTGATTTACAAGCAATCGGAGCTTTATGTGCATTTATCTTTGCTTTACATAGCCATATATTCTATACATACTTTATGCTTCCTCCCTTAAAACATCATGATCTACATGTCATGTAAGGCAAAACTGCTCTTTGACTGTCAGCTTGACAGTTTTACTTCTATACAAATAAAGTTTTTTATTGCAGTAAAAAAAAATACTGATAAGAATAACCACAGTATTTGTTAAAAATTATATTTTTATGTATATGATAGACTCTGTCTTGACAAATACGTAACTTTCCTCTGCTACTGTTATCTGGCAGGACTGTGAAACCAAACCACCATATACTTAGTGTACCCAACCACAGATTAAAGGAAAAAGATTGCTGCGGGCTCTTGACAGACAACCTCCCTACCTGAGAAAAGGAATGTGATCTTGGTGTAAAAATATCAATTATCTCACACTCAGCAAAAGATGATTAGCAGTTGGCAGAATTTCAGAAAAGATAAACATTGTGCAATCCTCCATATAGGCAAGGCTACAAATTTTTATTTTAATAAATTTTTCTTTTATGCAAAAAAGCCATAAATTAACAAAACCATGTTTGTGAACATCATCATAAAATCTTTGTGATAACTTAGTGTTTTAAAATGCTTCACGAACAAGAATTAATATTATAAAGAAAACAAAATCTGTCCCAGAAACTTCTAACCATTATTTCAATGAGTCACAGAAGCACCTTCCATTCTCCTCAGAACGGAAACCATTGTCTTTTTCCTTTCATGTAAATCTTTCTTGTAAATTCAATTAAAACTATTTCAACGTTCAAGAGAATTACAAACGCTAGCAAAAATACCACTTAAGTTCCACAAACCTTTAACTATGGTTTTCAAGGCTTACATTGAATACAAACAACACCATGCAACTATAGCCAGTAGGTCACAGGCAGGTAGGAATGCATGATATCAAGGCCACTTTCCTTGCTGACTCCACACCTTTGACAGTAATTTTGGCTTTCAGAGTCCCACCTTGCAATGCCCAGGGTGATGCTTTCCGGTCCTTCTAGCCACGTGCCACGTGGGGCTGCACCTTGTACCACATAAGGGAAATGACTCCAACTGGGAGGGAGAAGACCTTCATCCACTATCCAGTAATTATTTTTCTTTCCCAGTTTTGTGTACCACACATTAAAACACAGAGTGTAATGGCTCCGGTACTCATTAGAGCCTTCTCAGACCCTACTCAATGCACTAACTCAGCAGAAAACCTTCCACTTGTTTTGGCTGGGTTAGCTTGCTGCTAGCGTGGAAATTAAATAAGGTAAGAAAAAGAAATGGGACTTTCCTTCTCCCATGGCACTGAGATACTACGTCAGCTCACTGTCTCATGAAATCACATTATGAAATTGAGAAACAACCCTCACAGAAGCTGAACACCATCATCACACCATCCTCTGTTCCAAGTAGAATGTACACTTCAGCTGGCTTTGACTAGCCTGTAGTTAAAAAAAAAACACCCAAAACCCCAGGAAATACAGCCCTATTTAGACCTCAACAAGAAATTAAAATTATATTACAAAACCAAAACTACACTAGACATGCCATTTTCATTTATAAAGAGAACAAGCGAGAGAAAGAAAACACCACACATGATGTAAATAATTTATGTCCTTTAAGACAGCGTTCACAACACTCAGATGCTACAACAATAAAAACTGTAAGAATTTATTCAGAATAGAATTAACTATCCTGTCCCCATCCCCAATCTTTCTATTTGAAATCAAGACTAAGAGGAACTAAAATTACTTGAAAAATAAGTCCATGTCTAGACAAGGAATGAAGAGTGGATATTTCAAGCTAAAATTACCAGTTATTTAAGATAAATAAGATACTGCTTGTACCTAATTTAGAGCGGTGCTAATTTTAAATGGACTGCTAAGATTAAATTGTGCATCTCCGGGAGTTCTCTGGCTGCAGTACACAGATTCTGCACACAGGTTACAGAAAATGAAAACCAGAAGTTCACAGAAACAAGAGTTCAATCTTCCTTTTGGCTTATGCCAAACACCAACAAATATTTCACAGGGAAGAGCATGGCAAACCTTTAGTCATGAAAACAAAAAAGACAATGGAAGCAGTTGCTTAATTGGAAAGTAAAAGGTATATACTGATCACTCTCTTGATTGTAAATTTTCTAACTGAAACTGAGCAAAGCAATTGTACAAGCAGAGGGCTCTCTGAAGACCACTCCCCAAAAAGCAGAGCTGAACAGCCAGTCACTTACTGGATTCCTTAGCTTCATTTCTGTGGGGCAAACTTTGGCAAGAAAGACTTTGCAGCCCAACTTTAAAACAGACATAGTAAGATTTTCTAGCCTTTCATGGGAGAGTCTTTGGAAGCTTTGGGTGTAGTAAAAATTATTTTCTCTGCGATTTTGGTTTTCACATATCAGTCTGTGCATTTTATTATTCAATGTCTCTTAAATAGGACTCAAAATTTATGTACCTCTCCCATTTGCTGTTCAATAATTTGATGGGCCAGTTCCTCTATGGTTGCCATGATCTTTAATCACCAGAATTTCCTGTCAAAGAAAGGAGAGAAGATGCTTAACATCTATAGCCTCAAAAGTAAAAACATCTTGGGGAGAATATAGTTCACATAAGTAAAATAAGTTCATAGTTGTCTGAAGGTGACATCCCTACAGAATTTAAAGTTTGATTATACTATAAAAGTAATCATTTTCTATTTGTCAACGTCTGTATCTTTTTCCTCAAATAACTCACATAGTGGCTTCCTATTCTTCCTCCTCTGCTCTCTTAAAAAGCAACAATATAATAAACTCCCTGTGAGAACAGAAGCGTATTACTGACCATGACATCAGCAGGGACATAATTGACATCTTAAAAACTGGAACAGAGCCAGTTTTGTTAATGGAAATCAAGGGGGGGAAATCTAACTTCTTCTGAACTCATACTGATTTTTCAGTATTAACAGGAGTGCTTAAATGTCTATTTTGTAATTAATAGAAGGCACTACTTGGAAGGCAGAAAACACATGTTTAAAAAAAGATGCTGTTTTGCCATCAATACTGTGTTGCAGCATAAGAAGTCCAAATCTCCATAAGAAGAATTTTCTAGGCACTACTACATTAATGCAGTATAAAGTATTCAGATGCATGCCTTGTTTGTTTGGGTATCAGTTTACAAATATTCACTAGGCAGTATTTAAAAGGAACATATACAAATTATGAAGCACCATAAACACTTAATTTTCCTAACAAAGGCTGTATTAAAAACACTGTAAAACTTCTCATAGGAACAAAACGGTTCTCTTGCACTAATGGATTTGTCTATGTAATAAATTTGCTTTGTTTCAAATATACAAGGCACTCAGGTTGTACAGCCTCCTCATTGCAGATGAAGTTACAAAGATGCTTAATACCAACACACATATTCCTGTATTAACATAAGAATTAGTGGTGTCAGTATAAAGGATTTTTTACATGGTATAAAAGATTTGTTTGTTTATTTATTTATTTATTTCATATGCAGGAATGGTGCTGTGCAACCATACAACAGACTGCTAATGAAAGAAGTTACATGAGTAGAAAAGATCTATCTAAATATATATAGCTAGTTGGTTTTCATGCTAACTTTGCTAGAACTCCTAGGATCTAGCTCCTACCCTAGTGATCTCTAAACTTTCTCCATCAACTATGCAAATATAACCGTTAAATCATTTTGGAGCTCACTCTGCTTTTATAATTGGAAAGAGATACCTCTTCTGACTAGGGCAAGAACTGCAGGCCTTGGAAGCGTGCATAGCGGTATACTAAATCCTGACTGATGTATGGAAGACTATAGAAATATTTGGGCACCGTAAACCATTCTTAATCACCCACCAGCATGCTGCACTGTTAGTTCAATTAAGACAAAAGATGACAGACATACACATAAAACATATGAGACTGAAGCTTATGTTGGAAAGTATTATCTCCTTAGAAGATCTAGTAAATGTCAGCACCCTCACAGGCGCACCCTCTTAACACACTTCTGCACGCACTGAGCTGCAGCACTGTCACTATTCAACTCAGCCAACCTATTCCATCAGATGTTTTCTTCTTTTAAATAACATACTTACTAGCAACAAAATATTGCATTGTTTACACACACAGCGCCAGCAATCAGTACTATCACATAAAAAAGACACACACACACGCAAAAAAGAAAAGCTAAACATCTTAAAAGCAAATCAAGCAAATTAGAGAATTATTTAGTAAGTCAGACATACTTTTGGGAAAGAGAGATGTACTTTTTGCAAAGAGTAATTTCAGAGGAAGATCTTAACGTTTTGTGGCAATTTGACATACCAGAAATATTGTGCATATGATGATTTTTTGCAAAATAATAAAAGTAAGCTACCTAAAAGGCTTAAATTCTAGTCCGATCTCAGAGCTGATCCCACTTTGAATGAGGTTTTGGACTGGAGACCCCCTTGATATCCCCATGCACCTGGAATATTCTACAACTCAAAAATGCACTGTTTTCTTAGATACTGAAACAACAGTTGCTTGCAATTACAAAAAAAAATCCCCAATATTTTTAAAGCAGTTTGATTTGCAAAATCTTTTGACCGCCTCCATAGAGGTCTACTGTGCAGGTATTTTCAAGGACACAATAAACAACTATCTAATTTTAAAGTTTTACTTCACTGAGTGTCTAGTTTAAAGAGCTATGCACAGGAAAGCTTATTTTGAGCATTTTAAACCAATTTTATGGAGAATACGTGTTTCCCTATGTTAGCCTTTTGAGACAGCAGTAACATCTTCCATTCTGCAATCACTATCTCTAGCATTTTCTACAGCATTTTCCCGAAAGAAACTAAACTGTATCAGTATCATTTTCCCATCAGAAAAGCTAGGTCTATAATCTTTTGCATAACAAAGCATGATCATGACCACCTCAATTTTAGCCACATTTACTAACAGAGCCTACAGTACTTTATTTTATGCTTTTCTAAAACTTCTAGTGTTTTGCCCTGCAGAATTAGCATCTTCCAACAAGACTACTGAATACTAATTATTACTGCTATAGCTGTGTTGCACCAGCTCAGCAGCGCATGGAAATTAACAATATAGTACAGTGAAAAGAAAAGCTTAATTTACTGTTTATCTAGTAAAAGTCTGCAGTCAAATACTGAACTTGCACAGGAGGCAAAATCTGCAAAATAACTTTTACAGAAATTGACTCAGACATGAATTAAAAATCCGTACCTATCATATCTGTGGCACTGAAAAATTATCATTAAAGACTCTCTTTAATGTTTTCTGTCATACAATTAGTTTAAATTAACATATCAACACATTAATGTTTTTGCCACAAACTCAGTAACTGAAAGATGGGGAGATCTGATTTCTCCAATCCTTCACGAGTACTTTGTCCACAATCTTAACACAGAGAAAGGTTTTTTCTTTTTAATGTAGGAGACTCAACACTACCTTATTCAAAACAAATCTGTCACCAAAAGGGCTAGCCCTAACCTATTTCTTGGCCTGGGTTTCCAGCCTCTCTTCCCGGTACCTGCACTGCTACAGCTGTAATTTCACAGCCAGCAGCAAAGTTTTATTTTTGTCTGTGTTAGTTCTCAGCCCAAGGAATGACTTGCACTTGCTTTATTACCATGCAAACACTACTGCTGTACCAGCGGTGGAGAGGAACTGTAGATCACACCTTCACACAGCAGCAGCAATTTGCATCATCTTAAGCCATCTGAAGTCTCCCATACTTTCCCACAGCTCTATAAATTGTTATGAGATGAGCCTTGGAAATACGACACGTGTATTTTTGGATCTTACAGATGAACCTGGTGAAGAAACAAGCAACACAGGATGAAAAAAGCAACATACAGCTATAGGACAAAACAGGCAACACGTATGATAGTGAAGTGGCCCAGCAGAGACTTCTGGTCCATAAGCTAAAGTATTGTATAATTAGGAGATTGACAGGGATCCATCTTCTTGCCTCATCCCCTATTTCTAGGAATGGTATTATTTTCTAATTATGAGAACCTCAATAACTCAAAGCTACTTTTAAGAACAATGTGAGGAAAGCGGCACAGTTATAAAAGTTTCCCACGTGAGCTTATTTACAGCTAATCGTTGTGTTCTCTAGTAGAAATACCCTTCAGCATAGACTTTTCAACCTCTTATTAATTACCCCTCCAATTAACAGATATTGACCTTTTGAAGTCCCAACACAGAACTAAATGGCGTCTCATCTTTGAGATGTTGGACTTTGTGTTCTTTGCCATACTGCCACATCCTCACCAAGTGCATGGGGAGAACTGGTACTGGCCATGGCAGAGCTCTGTATTGGTGCTAACAACTGTCTGTAACAAGATCTCTCTCTCGTGAGCAAGACGAATAGCTACCAGAGAGAGCAGGCATTTTTACATTATTAATTCAGTGTTATCAAACAGCGCTAATAAAATATTGAAAATACTCAGCTCTCTCAAATCCAGAACCGGCCATAGGCATCCTTTATTCTTGCTGTTAAGAGCAATGTAAGTATACTCTGTTTAACTCTGAAGAGCAGTGGAAGAGATTTTCTACAAGAGATTCCCCGTCTTGATGATGCTTTTTTTTTGCAGGAATTCTAAGTCAGTGATGAGACAAAAAGTAGGAAGGAATTTGGAACAGAATAAGAGTGTTACTCAATCACAATCTCCAAGATCTTCTCAGTTATAGCAATATAGTCTAAATGGCCCCAGAATAAACAAAGTTAAAGAAAAAACTAATGGCAGTGGTAAGCAAATTCTCTGTTTAGAATCAAACTGCTTTAATGGTGATAACTGTTAAATCAAAGCCTAATGAAATGACAATGAACTATGAAAGCCTGACTAGATAATATTCCCAAAGCAAGTGATGCTCCTATCTTTCCCCAATCAGAAGAATTTTACTGGTTAAAAGATTTTCTTTAAAAAGCGATTCTCAGAAGCAAGAGAGAGAAACCTGTGTTCACATAAGTTTTCAAACCCAGGTATTTCTGAACTTGAAGAATGTCACCTCTCTGTTCAAAGCACCTTCAAGGAGGTTTTTCCTCTATCTTTAGAGAATGACTTGTAAGTGGCACAGCTCTCAGATAAAACATCCCTCAAAAAAGCATAACAAACACTTAAGTACCTATCATAGAGGGTGTCAACTACCACATAAGCACAGCTTTTAAGAATGCTGCTTTTAACATTAATGTTTCACTGTACACCTGACAGTGCATTTTAGAAAAAAAAAAAATCCTCTTTTACCTACAAGTAGTTAACAATAAAAACTGAGAAAGTTAGAGGGAAACTCATCTTGAAACTGCATACATTCTTGACCGTAGCAATGAATTCACCAGCTATGAAGTACTAATCCAGTGTATCCCAATATATATATATATATCCCAATATATTGTTGAGACACAGAAACCTCAAACCAAACCAAAAGCTTTTCAGCTGCTTATCCAATTGTTCTGTGCTGCTGGTTAGCTCATCCTGCAGCTCTGAGGCACGCTTCTGCAGTGTTATCCTGGCAGGAAACAAAAAGACTGACCTTCAGAATCCGGAGGTGTGTGCTTTAAGGCATTACTTTGCACCTGCTGGTTTGTTCTTCTAAAGCAGATGCGACTGCCCTCACAGCTAAGATGTACGAGTAAAACAAGTTAGCTTAAAAACTGAAAGTGATTTAAACTGACATGTTTTACCTTGCAGTAAAGCAGTGATGGCATATAACTTGTATTCTACTGTGATGCTCCAGCCATAGGGAAACTATCTCACAAAGAGGCATAAACCATTAGAAGTGAATTTGTGGAACTTTATCTAAAATAGGCATCTGTTTCTCATTTGAACTAGACTTGCAAGAACAGAGTACTTCAAGCATACAAACAAGACTGAACTCTTACGATGAAAAGGAATCTGGAGAACAGGTTGAGGCTGTCCTATGTCTTCATGCATGTTAGCATACCTTTACAAATATAAAAAAAATCTCAACACAGTAACTAGGATCTCTCCTAGTTATAATTCATATCAGTACCAACTGACAACTGCTACATTATGAAAGAGCTATGAAAGCAGTTTTGTTAATTAGTGTTTACAACAGTACTTGATGCATCGTAAGAGTATACTCAGTTTTTCTGCATTTTCATGCATGCATTAGAACTTGACAATTTGCGGCGTCTTGATGTGACATTTATCATCACTTGAACAAAAGGAGGGGGCTATTAGCTCTTCATATTAGTATGTTGAAGTTTTGTCATTCAAAGCCACCAACAAATAATAAAGAGAGAGAGAGATCGCTGAAGTTTTTGGCATGAAGAATCATCTTTCTGGTGAGGCCTTATTTATTTTTCACTGCAAATTCTGTTTTTGAGGGTATTGAGCTTGTGATTACATGTTTTTGAGGATATATGGCAGAGATGTAAAATTCTTGAGTTATAAATACTGATAAATCCATTTATGGAGAAGTTGTGAAACTTCAATTGTTTTGACTCGCAAATTATGAAGGTCAAAAACTGAATTAAGTTAGAAACAGTCCTATTACAGGCATAAAATGTACTGCTGCATTTATACTGTTGCAACATTGCATTTTTAAACTTCTGTAGTGAAACAAGCCTGTAAACAAAACTAAGACTTTTTAAAACGGTTAATTGCCAATATATGCCTCTGAAGATTTTTAATTTCTTTTCAACGCACTGACTTCCTAAGACCCATGTACATCAGGCCTGATCTATGATCTGAAGATGTGATCTTATGCTTCCTTCACTTCAGCAAGTGAAATTCCTTTGTGTACACAAAAACTGGGAAATTAATAGTCCTTAGCACTCAGTCCCACTACAGCTCTTGCTGTTGAGTAAAGCTGGTCCAACTTCAGCAGTGCTTATAAGCAGAGGCAGCATAGCTTGGAGCACCCTTCTGAATTAATCCTCCATCTCATCTTCTCATCCAAAGTGTACCTGTGGATGAGCTACTTCTGCACTGGTTGCTGAATCACCAGAGACCAGTGCACTATTCTGAAGTTTGCCTTTACCATTGTGTTAAAATGCCATGCAGTAAACAGTAATGCTCAGCAACTGGCTCAACAGCACCTATATTGTAGGTGGGACGATGGCTAGGAGTGCCGTCAGGAGTTGCACTGATGTCCCTGATGAGGTTATCAGAGCCCTTAAAGTAGAGTGCAATCTAAATTTTGGCCTGAGGAGATGGAATTTCCACGGACTTCAAAAAAAAAAATCGTGATTAGTGACACTGAAACTTGCAAATATGATGTTCAACTACATCCTAAACTAAGGCTAATAAAAATCTGGCTCCTCTCTCGTTTACCTGATACGGCACAAGTGAGGCTGTGGCTCATGTTGGTGCACAACTTCATGTATCACACACCCGTCTTTTGTAACCAGTGTGACTTGTAATTACATACAATGAAAAAGTGCAACATTTTACAGGATTATTCCTTTATATTTTCTCTTTTTTTTTTTTTAATAATGTGAAATTAGAGTATTATTAACAAGAATTTACAGATCAATTACATGATGTTTTATATTTTGACACCTGAAATTTCAAGTTGCATAAACATTCAGTAGTAAGTTCTTTTGCTTGCTGTTGCTTTATTTAACCCAGTGGTCCCTAAACACAAGGGCACTAATTGACAAACCCAGTATTTATAACAATAGTACTCCGGAATGAAATGCCTTAACTTAAATCACCTCCAATAAACCATATGACTTTGCTCTGAAGAGCTTGTATAATGATGAAAAAAACACACCAACTTCAATGTTTACATGATAAACTTTCAGGCAACATTTCAGGCTGCAGCTCAACTGCAGAAATGGCTGGCTGAAACGGCTGGCTGAAACAGGCATTCCTATCCCATTCCCCATTTTCACTTTATTATTTCATCTCTTCTTGTGCTGGCATTGACATACACATAATGCCCTGAGCAGTCAGTTCAAGGAACTCATCTGGCAGAAACCTCTTTCTTATTTGTAGAGTCAGGGCACAGTTTCAACGGCAGCTTGAACAGAATTACAGTTCACCCCTGGGGAGGAGATCCTGCTGACCCTGACCAATCTGTGGTGGTGTTGACCACACACTAGGAAAATTCAACTCACTAAAAAGACAGAAAACTAACCTAGCAGAAACACACCAAATATCTACTAGGTGAGCACACTGAGCTAATAATTTACTTCGCAGTCAGATTCATTCCACCACAGACAAAAGGGAGAACATGTTGTTAGAAGTCAAGGGAAGGAGGAAAAAACGGAAGATGAAGGGGGAGGCAAACCTCCCTTTCCATCATTGTTGGTGGGGAACTGGTAATTCAGTCTAACCGCACCATGAAACTGTACCCTCTGTTTCTGGCCCATCCAGCTGTCTGGCACATGTCCCTGTGGAGACAGACAAGCAGCAAGGTCGGATACCTGCTTGGCTGTACTTGATACTGGAGACGAGGGGGCTGGACAAGTCAAGGAGAACTGGCCATCAACAACTTCTAAGCTAACTTTGGGACAGACGTAAGAAGTTTAATAGTTCACCTTTTGCTTAGCTAAGGTATCTATGTTAGACTTCACATCAGGAATGCTTAATCACTCTTTAGAGATCCCTGCAAAGAATTAAGTGGAAAAAGTGCTTTGGGTGCTTTCTATTCTCTTTTGTAAACTTACAAATTTAGCACATTTTTCATCTTTTTAAAAGCTTCTTTTCCTGAGTTACTCCAGCCGAAGTTTCCAAAAGCTAAATTGTTTCATGTGAAATATTTAATATATTTTAAACTTGGTGCTATCTGAAGGTGGGAAATATTCCTTAAACAGTTTAGAAAAAAAACCCTTCATTTCCCAGTAAGGAAAAAGATTTAAGGAACTGCCATCACAGTCTGAGTTTTGATCTTCAATAACTGAACGTAATCTTCGAGGTGTTCTCATCTAATGTGAATCTACCTGATTTCAGAAAGGCTTTTTTTTCCCCCCACATTTGTCCAAACCATGCCAACACCTTCAAAGCATACAACAGGCAACATATGAGAAATGTTTTTTTATTGCTAGTATAGCAAAGAGGTAGATTGAATCAAATGTAATTGATGGTTTCTTCCTTGGGAATGCTTTGTTGTTCTTTCAAAGGGAATGATACAAATCAAGATAAACTAAACTTTATCCAGATGCTCATTAAAGACTGCTAATCACATTAATATTTCCTTTCCAAAGTTATCTAAAACAATGAAAGGGTAAGAGCTGGAGTTCTAAAAGAGACCAGAGAATACAACATGAAAAAACCAGCACATATTTTTGGATTTTCTTTATAATGTCCCACAACAATATTACAGTTACGTTATTACTCCAAGACAGGGAAGGAGGAGGGCCAAGGCTCCTGCCCATACATCAAGCACTAAGTTGTTTGCAACCAGTGCCAAAGCTTAATTTAAGCTTTGCCTCATTCATATCTCACTTTGAATACTCTTGCAAAAGCTATTGTCTTCACTCCTTGTTTCAACCAGCGATTCTAGAGTTGCTTATAGCAATTATTACTTAATTGTTTTACTGGTTTCCCATTTTCACATCACACTTAAAACCCTTGCCTTTACTTTTACCATTAAGGTTCTGAAAAATGAAAATTATAAGAAATGCTTTGTCCCATGCCCATGTAAGCTAACAATACTGTTCACTGCTTAAGCTCTTACTTCCTTCTACAACTTTAGCCATTAGGATTGGAAACAGCCCTTCTAAAACTCTACAAAACAAAACCATAACTTTCCTTCAATTTGTCAGAGATGTGTTGCTGAAAACGATGTCAAAACTGACAGCATTTAGACTGTCAACATGATTAGATCATTGCCTCTCCAACTGTCCTGTATTCTACTTTTGTACCCTCGTATTACCTCTATCTGTGATGATCCATTTGTGTATTTTCTCATTAGTGGTAAATTTCTGGGGCCAAGGGAAAATTACTTTCTTCAAAGATACCCAATACACTAAGGCTCCTCTTCTGTTACTCTAGGTACAGAGTAACACAAATATCAGCATCTGTATCTATAACGACTAGACCTGCTTTACAAGTATAATCACTGCATTTGTTTTCAAAATTATTTCTCAACTGCTTGACAGTATTCCTTCCTACATAATAAGAAAAATGAAGCTCTTTCAAAAACCTTTGAAAAAGAAACTAACTCATCGAGAGACAGAATTATATATTCATCTCTTCTCAAAATCTTAATCCCCCAACCCAATTTATTAGAAGCATCTAAAAGCAGGCATTTTGACAAAAGACAGGCATTGGACTTCCACTGTATTACTTACAATGCATTTATTGCATTCTTCCTCAATCTTCAGACTCAAAAATGAAATGCAACCAGAATCTCTTTCTGTATGTAAATTCTATGTAAATACTGTTAGTTTATGTCCCTAGCAAATGAGTTAGCGAGTCTTCTTGGCAGGAGAAGTCAGAGTTATTTTTAAATACATCACTATCATCAGTGTCAGTCCGAACTAAGTTGTGTTGAACGAGGCATCATTGCAAATAGTTTTCCATCACTACTTAGCGATGTACTTAGATAAGCACTCCATAAGCCACTGCGTCAGTGGAAAACATTCAACAGCTTGCACTAATTCAACTACTCTTCTTTACCTCTTCCTCAGTTTTCTCAATGTTTTAGTCCACATAACTTACTTTTAAAATTGGTTTTGGCTTACTTCAACTGAAATGGGTGAGGAAACATTCCCACAAGAAGAGCCAGAAGGTTTGAGGGTTGGTAATGAGACGCGCTAACCACTTCACTAGTGTAGTTATACCCAGAAGACATAAATGTTTAACTCATACCCTTCTCGAGAGACAAAAGTTAAACAACTTTATTGTCCTAGTAGTATTGTCCTACTAATAGTATTTCAAAATATTATACCAGTGTAGACTAAGGACTCTAAAAACAGTAGCAGGAAGAATATTTCTTTATGTTTGGACTCTCCATTTGATAGAAATGGTAATATCTCCTGTTCTATAGCATTGCACTGTTGGTATAGCTGCCCCACTATCAAGTACTTGATTTTTCACGTACTTCAAAAAAGAAGTCTTAAAGGCCCAGGAGCAGGCTGTTCCCATGTGCCAAAAAACAAGTAGGCGGGGTAAGAGACCAGCCTGGCTTAACAGGGATCTCTTGCTAGATCTCAAAAACAAAAAGAGAGTCTACAACCTTTGGAAGAGGGGGCAGGCCTCTCATGAAGACTTTAAAGATGTAGCAAAGCTATGTAGGGAGCAAATAAGGAGAACCAAAGCGCAGCTAGAGCTCAACCTAGCTGCAGCTGTTAAGGATAATAAAAAATGTTTCTATAAACTCATTCACAACAAAAAGAGGGCTAGGGAAAATCTCCCTCCTTTATTGGACGCAGAGAGAAACATAGTCACAAAGGATGAGGAAAAGGCTGAGGTGCTCAACGCCTACTTCGCGTCGGTCTTTAGCAGTGGAACTAGCTGTTCCCTGGACACCCTGCCTCATGAGTTAGGAGACAGGGAGGGGAAGCAGAATGAGAGCATCACTACCAAAGAGGAAGAGATCAGTGACCTGCTAAGCTGCTTGGATGCACACAAGTCTATGGGACCGGATGGGCTACACCCAAGAGCGCTGAAAGAGTTGGCAGACGTGCTCGCCAAACTGCTTTCCATTTTGGGCACCTCAATATAAGAGAGATATCGAGGTGCTGGAGTGAGTGCAGAGGGCAACGAAACTGGTGAAGGGCCTGGAAGGCAAATCATATGAAGAACGGCTGAAGGAGCTGGGACTGTTTAGTTTGAGGAAGAGGAGGCTGAGGGGAGACCTCATCACTCTCTACAACTACTTGAAAGGACGCTGTAGAGAGGTTGGGGCTGGTCTCTTCTCACAGGTAATTAGTGACAGAACGAGAGGGAACGGCTTCAAGCTCCAACAGGGGAGGTTTAGATTGAACATTAGGAAGGAATTTTTCACTGAAAGAGTGGTCGGGCATTGGAACAGGCTGCCCAGGGAGGTGGTTGAGTCACCATCCCTGGCTGTGTTTAAGGGCCGTTTAGATGCGGTACTGAGGGATATGGTGTAGGGGAGGACTTTGTAGAGTAGGGTAGATGGTTGGACTCGATGATCCCAAGGGTCTCTTCCAACCTAGACAATTCTATGGTTCTATGATTTTGATTTAACACCCTTTAAATGAGTAAGAACAAACCACAGCAGTATGAAGACACAACATGAGAAAATTCTGTCCACCCCAGAGATCTCCAGTTTATTTTTTTAAAAAGTGTCATAACTCTGGCCAGTGTAGTTTTACTGGTGCAAAAACAAAGCTTGAAAAATCTGTAGAATTTGACTTGCCCTGCTAGCAGTGTCAAACCAGTCTGACTATGTATGGAATGCATAATGATTCTGATAATGTCTATGTACATGTACCAAATGTATGTCAATACAGGGATCTTTCTTAGATTAAGTCCATCTGTACAAAATGAGATACACATTGAAACTAATAAAGTAACATAACTTTCTAGATACTTCTTAGGTACAAGCACATCAACTAGTTATGACTGCAGAAGTTATTGTGAACTTTACTTTCTGTTCTTGTACCACAGTGAAGAGAAATACAAGAAAATCAGCATGACTTTTTAGGAAAGCTCAAAAGATTAACTTAATAGAAAGCTAACTGGAAAAGTATTCCCTCTCAGAAGAAACTGTTTCAATCTCTCTCTATAGTCATATTGCTTCAGTAGTAAATGATTTTAACAGATCTCAGAAAATGAACTAAGGATATGCTATTTTAGCTCAGGTCATTACACTGGGCTTACAGCTGCTCTGTACCTTAAAATGGAAACCAGTCCTCATTTCCATTCTCAAACTCATCATGTACTAATTAAGAATTCAGCATAACCTATGCCAAACCTGGTTAATAAATACCTACACATAAAACAGAAAGAATTTAATCCTTCTATGTTTAAAAGCATCAGAGTTAGTGGGTTCTGTTACTTAAGCACTAACATTTCCTTACACTTCAGAACAGTATTCTGCAGTGCTTCATAGATAGTAAATTAAGCCAAGGAATCCAAACACATTTGTGAAACAAATGACACCACTCTGCTCAGTGCCTCATACAAGAAAACCTCAATGAACACGGGAAGCTAAATGAGCTATTCTTGGATTATCATTCTATAAGCCATATTGCTCAAGATGGTAGAACAGTTGGCAGACTTAATGGAATAATGTTCTCTTTATCAATGAGCTAAGGAATATTTATGTGACTCTTGACACACAGTTAGATACTGTTTATTAAACTTGCACGACATCAAGATTTAGAAAGTACATATGTAAGAGATAGATAACCACAGGAAGCTGAAGCAGCTAAACCTGCAGGCAAGCAAGGGAAGATGAGATGCTTGTAAAAGCATAAGGGAATAATTAGAAGGCACAGAGCAATAGAGAAAGATGCATTTGCAGGCATACCTGTACAATTAATTCAGAATCATTGCTCTCATTGCTTTTTCATGTAAGCAAGTGCTACAGTGGGAGGAGAGGTGAGAAAACAGAATTGCTAAGATAAATTTTCAGGAGACTGCAGAGTCATTCTTAGCGTTTGGGCCACCAAAGGCATAGCCCCACTTTTAGCCCTGGGCTCCTGTTGCTTTTATCATGTCATCTCTAGAACCTGCCTGAACAGCTACAAAGCTGATTCAGCTCACGAGCCCCAAAAACAAGGGGGGAAAGGAAGGAGGAAGAAAGGTATGGGAGGTCTCTGCAAGCTGAAGCCACTCACATGAGCCCTGGCTACATGCCAGAGCTAGGTGAGGACACAGCCATTTAATGCAGTCAGGCTGCCCTGGGTGATGTCAGCCATAGCCTGCATCTCCATCTGAAGCTTGCAAAATCCTACACTGCCAAAGGAAGAAAAAAAAACCAAAACAAAACACATTGGTTGCCTGTCCCAGAACAAAGCTGCACAAGTAACCAGACCGGGAAGTTCATCTGACTGAAGATTTCCCCTTCACTGGATTAGGTTCAGCCAGGCCCACACTGGCACACAATGACTACACTTACACAGCATAGCAAGTGTAAACCCTTCTTCCAAACAGAGAGGCATTACATCCTCTATGGTATAATTACAGCATTTCACAAAGAGGGGTAGCCCCACTCCTGTCTGACAGCTTTGTCCCCCTCTTCATTTGACCTCGTGGTGGTATAGCTGAAAGGTAAGCTCATCTTCTGAATTTATTCACCCTGCAGCTAACTATAGCTACATGTAACAAGAAAAGCAGGTAGAAACAGAAATAAGACCACCTCTTTTGGAAAAAGTGCATATTGTGACACCAACTTATGTAAAACACCAAATTGCCCATTTCAGTGTGGTGTGGCGTAACTGCTCAGAGCATTCACCAAACTACAGTCACAGACAAGACAGCTGATACACAAAGGTATGCTATGGAAAGGACTTTCCAACCTATTCAGAAGTACTGCTAATAACTCTCCCCTTACAACGTACACGTGGTCATATCCATGTGTACATGTACACGTTCATATCCAGAGAAACTGACTTCAGAAAAACAGCCCTGAGTTTCACACACATACTTCCCATAAATCTGCGTTGACACTGTTTCAGATAAAAATACTCCTTTATAAATATCATCACCTGCCTCTTCTCTGTTTTTTTGGGTGGGGCTTTTTGTGTGCGGGGTTTTTGGGGTGTCCAGTTTTTGGTTGTTTTTTTTTGTTTTGTTTTGGGTTTTTTTTCTTCTCTTTATCAGCTCCACAGGATTAGATTTTGTTAGATAGTGTATGCCTTGTTTTTTTAAGTTCCTATAAACATGTATGTAAAGCACTCTGGAAAAAATATCCCGATTAAGTCAAGAGTGAAAGCATCAGTCATGTTGACATTTACACTGTCCTGCTAATAGTTCAAAAACAAATGGGGCAGTTCTAACACCACAAAGTTACTGCTAAGGTATAAACAGCAACCTCAACTTGTTTGGAATGAAACAACCATTAATTATAACTAATATGACAATAGCAGAGGGTTTGGCTTTATTTTTTGGTGGTTTATAGTTCCTGGTTTAACTTCCTACAAAGGCAGTCAAATACTTATCTTGGTCCAGCCTGTCTTACTGTCAAGTTGAACAAAAGTAATTTACATTAAACAAATTTGAACAGCCTTTCAGAGAAGGGCTGGCCAAACCAACAAAGCTGATCTAAGTATTCTTCCTACTTGAAAGCAAGGTGTGCTGGTTTATTTTAAGGGTTTTTCACCCAGACATTAGACGCAGGTTACTTTCTTTAGGGAAACTGCTTTCCTTCACAAACTTTAAGGGAACTCCAGCTGCTTCACTGGTTGCACAAATTTTAATAGCACAGAACAATGAGCACATAATAAATCAAAGCGAAAGTTGACTACCAGCATAGGGAACAAGCAAACTAATCTCAGCAGTGTAAATATTTAGATTTCACATTATAGATGAAAGCCAGTTTTCACTGGACTAGCACATTAGCTTTAAGCATTCTGTCATTGTATCTTGCATGTGAACTATTTAACTGTATCCTACAGCATCACTGGGTTTTTGTTTGGTATTGTGCATTGTGTTCCCCCCTGCCCAATACACCTTTCATAACAGAATGCAATAATGAAATAATTCCTGTTGAAAGGTACTTCTGGAGGTCATCTGGTCCAATCTCCTTCCCCCCAAAAAGAAGTCAGTGTCAGAGTTATATATGGTGCTCAATGCTTTGTCTTCAGATGGTTAAAAACGTGACAAGAAAAATCAATGTAGGCAAAAACCAACACTCCCTCTTCTCCCTGTTTAGCCTGGGCTATGGCTATTCCTAAAGATACCAGAACTCCCACCAAATTTGTTCCTTTCATGACAACATTTCACAAGAAAATACAACCATCAAGGGAAACAGAAATATTAGGAAGAATAGAGGGGGAAGGTCAAAGCTAGTTAATTTAACTGCTGCACGCTCTTTTCTGTAATAAGCATTTTGATATGTTGTAGAATACAAGACTTAACAAGTGGTGTCCAGTCATCCAGACAGAGCCGTTTACAGAAACTGCAGAAGCATCTGAAGACTGGACACCCCATCACATGATGTCAGTTGTGTTCCTTACTTTACCATGCATGTGCACACACACAGCTGACCACCACCATGTGAAAACACTTTGTTCTGTGATACGAGAGGGTCTGCAATGTCTCTGGAGAAAGAGCTACAGACAAGAGGAGTAGAGCATTTCACAGACCTTACGGCTTCTCTCAAACAAGTGTCCCTGAGGAAACCTGTACAGTAAGGACCAAGCTGTGGGTACATGCTCTGTTGGACTGGGACATCTCACGTCACAGCTGTCTACCACAGACTACCATGGGGAAAAAAAAATATTATTTTTTTTCCAGGTAGAAATGCCATTACAGGAAAAGCCACCCAAAATTACAAAGCGTAGAACAAAGAGTCACCAGGTCAACACTACAATGTCCAGCAGAGTAATGTGATGTTTTGCCTTCCCCTCTGATACTTTTATTGCTATTTATACAATGCTGACTCCAAAATCGGGAAGCTGTCCTGCAGAAAATTATTTTGATTTTTTGCCACCTTATTTTTCTATGATAGGTGTGGATGCAGCTCTTCCTGCTACACTTTTGCCAAGAGCACTTTGCTGATGCTGATATCAATAGCTTAAGATAAGGGATTTCACATATGAAGCGCCCAACTCAATTTTCCAAGAATCATGTCCACACTCTCATCTTGCAGTGAAATCAGTATCAAAAGACTTTTCTTTTTTCCTGTTGCGTAAGTTTCTTTGCACAACACATACCATCTCCCCTCGTCCCTCCACAACACGCAAATTTCAATTTAACCTACAGTAGGGGGTTGTGCTTTTTTACACGTAAAGACAATCTATTGCAGCACCGAGTCAAGAACCCCCAAACCCCGCAGCTCAAGAGAAAAACCCCACCCCACCAGACAAAATAAGGGACAACGACAGGGTCATCCGCCCCAGCAAAAATAATACGGAGTATTATGCAGGACATACTACCACAACCCAAATAAACCCCGCTGAGGTATCTGAGGAGCCCGGCGGGGTGAGGGGACTGAGCAGCCACAAAGCGGCTGAGGGGGTGGAGGGGTGTCAGGGCCATCCCCTCCCGCCCCCCGTTAGGGCCGCAGCGGTGAGGGAAGGACAACGGCGGCGTCCAAGCCTCAGCCCAGCGCCCGGGCCGGCTACCCGTGCCGGCTACCCGTGCCTCTCCCCTCCCCGGGGCTGCGGCGAGAGGGAAGGGGCTGCGGGCCAGCGCCCGGGCTCGCCCTCCACCGCGGCCAGCGGGGCCGCAGCGCGGCGCCCCGCACAAAATGGCTGCGCGGCGGGGCCGGGGGGGAGGGAGGCCGGACGCCCAGCACGAGGGTGGTATCGCCCGCCGCTGCCGCCGCCTCCTAGCCCCCGCGGCTGCCTCTGCCCCGAGAGCCCGGCGGGGAGCGGCAGCCGGCGCCGCCCGGATGCGGGGCGGCGGGAGGCGGAAAGCGGTTCCTGTAGGTGAAAGGTCGGGGGGCGCGGGGCCGCCGGCGGGGCACGCCGAGGCCTGAGGCGGGATGGGACGGGACGGGCGGCGCCCCGCCACGCTCGGCGGGAGGCGGCGGGCCGGCCTGCACCGTTAGCGCGCCGCCGCCGCCCTCACCACCAGGCCGCGTCCGCCGCCGCCGGGGAGTCGCTCACCTGGTAGGCCCGGCAGCTTCTCCGGCGGGTCTATTTGGCGGCGCAGGCGGCGGCGGCTCCCGGAGGTCAGAGTTCGCGACCCCGCCCCCTCGGCTCCGCTCGGCTCCGCTCGGCCCCGCCCCTCCCCGCCGCGGCGGATGCGCCTGCGCCCGGCCTCCGTGCCGGGAGGGGCCGCCTCCCCTTCCCCACCCTTCCGGCGGCCGTTAACGGGGGCCGCGGCGAGCGGGGCTGCCTCTTTGTCCGCGCTGGCGCCGCCGGGCACAGGCAGCGGCGGGGAGGAAAGAGAGCTGAGGTGCCTCGGGCAGGTGGCCGTGGGCCGTCGCCTGAGGGACGCGCTCCTCGGGAGGGGGCGGCTGAGGCGAGGCTCCCCCGCGGGCGGGGAAACGTGGCTGGGCCCGGAGTCCTTGTCGCCGGGGAGAACGGGAGCATCCCGAGTCCCCGCTGCGGTTCTCCGCCAAGGAAGGTGGAACCTGCCCGTTTGCAACACCACAGGGGCAAAGCCTTCGCTTTTGGCCGCTCGGGGGGGCCTTCCCGCTGAGGCGAGCACGGAGGTGAGGTCGCAGGTGCGGTTTGGAAGGTGCCCCACGATGGAGACATGAACCGCTTCACTGCCGTGAGTCACCCCCGGCTGCTGCAGCAGTCCAGCGCTGCCGGCTGGAGAGAGCTGGCTCCCTGCGCCAGTGTGGTGGCAGCAGCAGCAAATGGCCTCCTTAGATGTCAAGGCTGCTCCCAACAGGGTTTGGAAAGGACACGGGGAGCCTGGCCGCTGGTGAGCGCGCTCCCGGCTGCAGGAGGATTCTCAAAAAAGTGCCAAAAGAACAACTTGGTACTGTTCTGGCTGTGTCTCAACGTTCATTGGGACCAAAGCTGTGCTAACTAATTAATTCATGCTAACTATTTTAGTGACCTCCATTGTATAGCTGTGGTTGGAGATCATCATGAAATTCCAAGATCATTTAGGCCGCTGGGGCTGTGCGCACGATTTCATTATCTGAAATGTGTTTAGACCATTTTGGGGAATTTCTGCTGAATCCGATGACATAAGCGTCAACATCTGAGAAGCAGAGATAGGAAAAAACCCCAAAGAATACAAGCAATTTATATGTTAACATTAATAAAACCACTCAGGCTCTTATCTTGCTGTTTCCTTTACAGCTTTCCTTCCCACCCCCAGTCCCACAGCTGCTCTTGCATGGAGCTACCAAAGCTGAAGATGACTAGCTCAGTCAGTACTTGCAAGCATCGAATTTTGCTTTTTGATGCAACGCCTTCCCAAAGCCAAATGCAAATGAACCTCATGAAAAAAATTTAAATGGGAGCAATTAACTTGTTATTTCCTGAAAGTGTCAAATGTTACAGCACTCTTAATTGACAGTACTTGTCACTTCCCCAACTAGCCTGAGCTGCACATCCACTTTATAAATGCAGCTTATTGCAGTTTAATTTAACAAATGCCAAGGAATCTGAACCAAAGCTTATTTCAGACAAATATTCTGATATTCTCAATAGAACAGAAATGTCACTGTAACCAATAAAACGTGTTTTGATTTTTTTTTTCTTAGCAAGTGACCCAATTCATACTTGATCTGTATTATACAGTAATACATCTACTACATGTAGCTGTGTCAGCCGGGATTACAAGAGACACATCCCTATCAAAAACATGCAGAGAAGCAAAAACCTTTATGCTGCTACTGCAAGTTATCAAAAAACTGCATTCAAACATCTGTCAGAGAAGTACAGGGAGGTAGCGTAACTAACCTGACAGACAAATCTCTCCCTCACAGGCCCTGTAAAATACTTAACGCCAATAGAAACTGTGATTCAGGCATACTTTAATAGAACTGGATTTTGCAAAAGGATTTAATAATAATGTAATATCCTTCATTTGACCTTCACATAGATGTTCTCTAGAATGATGGCTTCTTAGGATGCTTGCTTTGCCACGAGTATGCTTGTTCTCCAGGAGACTGAGTGAATAGCCCTCTTATCCTGTATCCTGTGTTCCAGAACTGTCTTATCTCCACTGATAAATGTTCAAGAATATTGCATTAATGACTTGCTTTCTCTCTGGGTTAATGACTCCTAGCCAGCTCTTGCTGCAGCTACAGTTTCTTCTCCTGGGCCTGTAGATCACACTGCATTTGTGCATATTGGCACAGGGAGCCTGATTCCTTCCTGGGCTGATGAAGCTCAGAAGAGCCATCCTGTCCCAGGGCTGGGAGGTGGATTCAGGAGATAAAACTGTCCTACAGGTGACACTTGCTCAGGAGCAGTTTTTCGGATTGTCACATTTTGTCTGCAAACCACATTCCAGCACAGGTTGTGGAAGGGTATTACTGGAAACAAACATCATGAACTTGTGAAGGCATGGGCTTTTAGTTTGGGGAGCTGGGGAAGAGGGAACAGAAAACAAAGAACTAGACACCAAGAGGCAGCTAAGGAAAGACAGGAGGGCAGAAAGAGAAATAAATTTTGTAGCAAAAATACCAGTTTTGGTAGTGAGAGCGTGTACTGTCTTTGCTGACATGAGTGAGATAATTCACTTAAAACGAGTGTTTCAGGTGGTCAGATCCAGCTCTGTCAGTCTGAGCACACAGCCTATCTTTTCAGGCCTTTTCATTAGGGCAAAACACAGTAAGAATTTTAAAGCAAGGCTGATGTGCAGGATAATGGCAGCAGATTCTGCTGTTTGAACATCAGCAGAACTGCTGAACTACACAAATTACATAACACATAAAACTCTGAAAATATTAAAAAAACCCCACAATGCAGATTCAACTAGTGTGAATTTATTTATACAAAAATGATACATATCCACAGGAATATTTACAACAACTTTAAATTGGTTTCATTTACAAAATAAAGATTCTGTTCTTTTCATTTTGACAGTACAATATAGGACTGCTCCAAATAAAAGCCTATTTGGATGGTAAATACAGGGGGCAGCAGTTCCGGCACACAAAGACATTGAATGTGTCTTTCCAAACATCTCTTTACATTATGATGTAATATGCATAATTGAGTAATCAAGTTTCCACACACAGAAAATATTTAGTAAAGTGTGTTCCGTAGCTGCTCAGCTATCTACTTAAGTCCTTTGGGCACAAAAATAGTTTTAAGTTAAAGAGAATTCATGATCCTAGAACAGTTAATTTCTCCAAGATTAAAGATGCTAGAACTAATACTCAATGCTAACGTTTGTCTCACGTTCTACTAACCAATCTTAAATTATTTATTAACTATAGATTCTTGTAAGAAGAGGTAGCCAGGTGTTTAAAAACTTCTGATCTTGTTTTAGTATTTAGCCAAATCAAGAAATGAATACTTTACTTTTGATGGCAATGAATCAAAATGAGAGGTGAACTGGAGAAATAGGGTAAGTTTGAAAAGCAACCATCTGAAATTTTATGGAACTGCCTATGTTGTGGGTTCTTCACATGGCACAAAGCACTAGTGCTGGAGAGAGAGGAAAAGAAATATCCAGACATGTTTAAAAAGATAGTTTATTTCACACAGAATTAGACTGCAATATGTGTACTATTGTTTTTAAGGCTCTGTTCCAATCTATTTCTGTCACAGAAAGAATTTTTTGATTGATCAGCTGCTTCTGGAAGAAGTCCTCTGAGTTTCACAGAACACTTTAAACTATTTTCTCACTCTGCACCAAATCCTTGAGAGGTAGTTTGATGCCACATGAAGCAGAACTTGGGCACCTTATTCAGTGTGTATTTCACTTTTATTGCTGTTTTGCAGCAGGAAGATCAGTATCAAACCATAAATTGAAATTAAATTAGCTTGCTCCTAGCCAAATTTCTGATTAATTTTCTGGTTCATGGCTTTCCATCTTAGTTGGTGTATGGTCCTGTAAAAATATTAAGAAGCTCTTCTCTTTGATGATAACGACTGGAAGAGCCACATTACATCTATGTTACATTGGTGTCAGTGTTGTTTTGGATACAGTAAAACCATGTCAGAAATCACCCTGAAGAGACATGTTAATAGCTTACGTGGCTTCAGTAAACAGCTGGTTTTGAAAATTAAGTAAAAGCCCTTTATATATAATAAGAGAAATATATTCACTTAGCACATTTGTATTAAGATAAAAGAGAATAAAGGCTTTGATAAGACTCCCACTGAATTTCAAACACTATTTTCAAATCTCTAGCATTCATGATGGAAGCCAGATCGACTGCTTTAAGTCCCTGATTCAGAAGGAAATTACTGGTATACTTAATATTAAGCATTAGGCTTCCAAGTCCACTACTAACTTAAAAGAAGCTTTGGAAAATCAAGCTTCTTCAGAGCTATGTTAGTATCTTAGACCTGATCTTGAGATATGTGAGGGAATAAGAAAATTGTAGGTTGCGTTTTCATTCTTGGCCTTTCTGTGATGACTACTATTCTATCATCTATTCTCTTTGCTTTGTAAGGCCACAGAATAGCTGTTAACATGGATTCAAACTATTAATTAAAAGTGATTTGCTCTTAATTCTCTTACCACAACTAGCTTTATTCAGAGGACTACTGAGAAGTGTTTCAGACAGTAAAATTAACTGGCTACATACACGTTGCATTTGACATAAAAATGGCTTCCTTTCATGTGTTTTTCATAGTTCTAGTTCCATTTATGCTATTACAGTGTTAAAAAGTTTTCAAAATTAAATAGAAGAAATGCACCAGAATCATCACTAAGTATTTCCTATTGAGGTATACTGACAATTTGCTTAAAGAAAAAAGACCTTAAATACCTAAAACTGAATTGTGTTTTAAAGTGTCAAACAGAATAAACCACAGTGTAAACTAAAGGTATTTCAAAGAATGGTATACATTTCAATGCCAACTGCACTAAAAATGCTGGGTTTTCTTGGTATGGCAATTCCATTTCAAATATAATATTTAAATACACAATAGTTTAAAATTTTGGGAGAGCAGGGTGCATATATTTGTTTAACGTTCTTTGAACAGTAGGTTATACAGTGTTTTATATTGCATACAGAACTGATTTGACACAAAGTTTTGAAACAAATAAGGTATTTCATCTTTTCCCTGTATATAAAAAATGTGATTTTTACTCAGCTTTAAATTACTACTGGAAACATAAAAGAAAATATGTCCTGCAATTGTTTGAAGATAACTCATTTAGTCTCTTTGGCATTTGTAGTACTGTAGAAGCTCTAGTGCCTTATCTCTGAAAATTGCAACGTCTGTTTTGAAATATTTTTTGCTTTTCCCTTTTTTAATAATTGAACTGCAATTTGCAATAGCTTCGGTGATAGGGAATTCGTTGTTTTGTTTTAATGCAAGATCTCAACTGCCATTCAAGGAAAGGAGCAGCAATATTATACAACTTCTCATAAAGGAGTTTACATAGTCGACAAAGATCCAAACCCTTTGAAATTCCTATTCTGATCTGTTCTCGGTAAATTGCAAAGTGAGCATCGGCAACTCAGGACCTATACACAAACCATGAGGAACTGTACAATTGCAAAAGATTTGTTTTGGGTTTTTAAAAAAAAAAAAAAGCACAAACTTTAGGAATATGTTGACCAATGACCTGCCATTCTGTAGACATGCACACTTTGGATCTCATTGCAGACCTCACAAATAATTCTGACCATTAAAGTAAACATCGGAATTCAATAAATAACACATTTTGTATCAACACAAAAATACACACAATTCTTTAAAAAAATATTACCTTACACTAAAAATGCACCAACTCCTAATTCTGACAAATATACAATTCTGTGTAGGTAGAGACGGCAGGATTCCATTTCTTTGAACAGCTGCTGTACTCTGTTTTACCACCATCCTTGGGCATTTATTTTCCTTTACACTTGCAGACATGATGGTGACAGTGCTATAAGATGGTGCCTTCTTGAAAAGCTTCTATCCACCTATTAGAAAATTAAACACTGTTAGGAAGTTGCTGGTAAAAGTATCAGTCACGCTGCTGTGGAACGGTGCCTTCGCATGACGACAGAACTTCCCCATATTCAGACACACAATATATGTTACTACTGAATCACATATTTAACAGATAACTCTGCACATTATATCTGTGAAAATACAAGTGTGAGTAAAGGGTGTGTGGGGGAAGTCCCAAACAGCTGATCCAAGGTGTCTCAAAACTGGAAATTCAAAGTTAATATTCAGATACTTTTACCCCCTATAGCTGTGGGTTTCTGTTTCTACTTGATTAAGGTGATAAAAATCCTCACCTTCTCAAAGATGCTGCAAAAATTAATGTTTCTGAAGCACTGCGATGCTACACTGTCAAATACACTAAAAAATGGAATAATTGTGTCTTCCAAGTGAGGGCTCAACTGTGTGCATTTAAAGTTAAGGGATCCACATACTGATGATTTTTTTTTGCGAGTGAAAATCTTACATGAACTGTATGAGACAAAGACTGTAAAATTATCTTTTATCATGGAAATTCAAAACTGTCTTAGTATTCACAGGGTATCTAAATGTTAGTGACAGATATTGGCTCTTCCTTGCCCTGAGTGTTTAATTTGGTAACTGTGTGTATGTTCTTTGAATTCAAGCTTTTGGTATGAACATATTCAGCGTGTGTAAGTGCCTGTGCCTGTCTGCGCACACAACTCAAACTTCTACCCCTTACTTTATAGGGCTCACTGTATTTTCCGCTGCCATTCATTAAAGATAACTAAAATGGAATACAAATACAAGGAATTCATAAACAGCTTAAGCATTGAACATAGTACTGGACTGACAATTTCAAAGCTCATCAAAAAAGTAAACATCTATTAAAATTTGCTACTGTACTTACAGAAGTACATCAGTTATTTATTTGCCCCTAACAGGAAAAAAACCGTGCCCACTCACGTAAACAGGCCAACAACATGTTCTTTGTTTTTTCTTTTAATGCTATCAAAGCAGCATTTATTCTGTAATTTCAGCATAACTCTCCTGAGGATATTAAATACTTGGAGAAAGCTTGCAATTTAAGGTACTTAATGTTATTCCTAGCCTCAGTAAAATAGAGTATGTCTAATTTCAAGTTTTCCTACTGATGACAAAAGCTATTGTCTGAATAGGAAAACAAAGCTATTGAATGCTTTGGATTTTTTTAGTTTTGTTTTATATAGTACAAAGGAGGGCACAGTGGAAACAAGAGAATACTATCTTAATTAACAAGGAAACATTTGTGTGCATCTGCAAGACAAAAGTCTCCCGAAAACTCAAAAAAAGACATCCAGATGTTGTGTGTAGAGAAATGTCATTAAGCACGTTCTCAGCTGTTCAAAATTTTCAGTAGCCTTGGGTACTTTGTATTTCAGAATATCCCTATTTGCATAAAACTATATCTGCAGCCGCTTGAATGCTTAAGTAGTAATAATAGTCTAGTTAGCCCATTAAATCTATTTTAATGTAAAATTCACTTGGGAAAACTGCAGTGAAACCAGTCAAATAAGCCAGGCATATAGGCAAGATAACTTAAATGTATTGTTTCCATGCTTATTCCTAGCTTACTCCATAATTTACATAGCAAATGTTTTCTACCTATTAATGACACACCCAGACAGATCTGCACACACACTTCAAACTTCTGTCCTTTACTTTTTAGGTTTCGCTTTATTTTCACTCCCATATAGCCATTAAAAATAACTAAAATTTACATCTGGAGATGAAAAAAAAGGAAGTCAACTATCTGTAGTTAACTCTTAAAACATTTTCTGGATTTCTCCACAGGTAACCTTCAATTTTCACATGAGGAGAACAGGGATAGAGGAATGGGCTAGGAAAATTAATGATTTCTTATTTTATGTTGGACTTTTCCATTCTCCTACATTCATTCTTTTACAAAGAAATGCAGTCTGCTGCTTCATCTAAAGCATTTCAGAAGTCCTAATGAAAGCAGGACCTTGTGTCTAAGTAATTTAAAGGGTTTATTTACATATATAATACGCATCTTTTGTACATATGCTTAATCTGTGAATGTTAACATTCATGACTCTTGAAACATTTTCTAGAAAAAAAACCATAAATTAATTCAAATAGTTTCTTACTTTTGAGCTGAATGGGGATCATCTGCTTTGAATATGTAAAATAAAGTGTTTTTGTGCAGTAAATGGAACACTCTAGACTCTGAGTTTTCATCTTTTACTTCACTGACTGTGAATCCAAGTAAAGGCTGGCTCTCCAATGCTGCCACATCCTATTTTATGGGGAAAAAGGCAAACAAGATGACAATTAGAGCTTGTAAGACATACTAAGGAACTTATGTAGACTTTACCCATGCACCATACCATTGCAACAGATTATACAACAAACATTACAAATAGTCATGCATAAAAAGCCGCTTTTTATAGTCTCCATGCATGAATCAGGGGACAGGAAATAACAAAACCTCATAAACTTCAACATTGCTGTTCCTCTTTTTATTTCCCTGATAACATCTACCTTGTCTTTCACTGTACAATCTCATCGTTCTGCCTGGTAAGGACTACGTCTATCAAAAGATTGACTCCTACCTGGCAAGAGGCTAAAGCTCCATCTCGCCCAATGCTCTCTCCAACAACCTCAGCAGTGAGTTTTCATGTCTTAAAAGCGGTAAGGGATGCTATTAGCTGCCCTGGGTATGCTAAAAGAAGGAGCTATGCATGTAACCCATGTTCTCAAGCACTGGAGTTGCACTCCAAATGCTCTTTTTTGGTCACTGAATCTTTTTTGCTTTCTGTTGCTGAAAATTCACAGGATAGGGGGAAAAAAAGTCGCTGAGTCTTCACAAGTGCTGGCTAGGATAGAGCAGCAAGAGAACCCGTACCTTTTTACCTTCTCTTAGTTTCAAAACCTGACTAAAAAGGAAACCCTTTTCCTTCCTCATTCATCTCAATTACTTCCTTTTTTTTTTTATATACTCTTGTCTTTTAATTAATAAATACATTGCACAGCATTTTTGGAAGGGAGGGGGGGAAAAAAAAAAAAGTATTTTCATTCCGTGCAAATTCCAAAACAGCGTTTTGTAACTAGGCAGGGTCCTGCAATGCTTCTAGATATTAAAAATAAACAAAGAATGTACTTAAACACTGACACATCAGGTAAAGACTTTGGTAATTGCCTCTACATTGAAACAAGAGTATCCTGTGAAAGCAGCAGTTCGTGATACTGGAATATAATCAAGTAAGACTTGGCAATCTGTTTTACTATCTTAGGTCTCTGTACCACTAATAAGTGGTCTTTTTACCACTAATCCTTGTATCCCTTGGAACTAATATAAGTGGCTTGAGTGGGGTTTCCTGGCTAAAGCCACACTGGACCTTTCCCTTGAGACTCTCTACACAGTGCCTCTTGCAATGGCCTATCAAGATGAAAAATAAAGACAGATATTGTTTAGTTTAAAGAAAATAGGCAAAAAGTTAATTTTGTGATTGCGAGCTGCAAACTGAAGCTACTCTGGAAGTCTGATATCTCAGAGGAAGCCAAGTAAAAGAAGATTTAAGGTGACTGTCACAGACTAGTAGTATGCCTTTCTTTACAGTTTCTTTACAGTTGCCAAAGTCTCCTTTGCAACTGACAGAAGAGACACAACGCTCTGAAATATTTTTCAAATCTTTGCATAAGTAATTGTTTTGTACATAATTATTTAAGATTTTTTTTTACTATTGCCAGTGCTGTGGTGGAAATGACATCACAGGTTCTGGGCACAATTCAGAAGTACTAAAATAAAGGTTGGCATTACAGCAGGAAAAATGATAAAATGATAAAACTACATCCTCAGCACATACTGGGATGTCCAGAGCTTTTACATATATATATAGAGAGAGAGAGGTTAGAGATTATTCCACACAGCAATAGGACTACACATTCTAAATAAAAAAGCAAATGCCATTAGACAAGATGCATTTCTTATTTTCTACTGCAGCACTGTATATTAAATAACTCTGAAGATGACAGTTTGGGGAGAAGCCAAGAGATTTAGTTTGCTCATTTTCCAAGCACTCAAAATACCTTACGGAACTGCAGAACAAAGCACTTAAAGATGCTTTTGTAATGTTGGCTTTGCCACTAGTCCAGTGCAACGCATCTAAAGAGACCCCCATGTATTCAACTGGCTCAGAACATACCTACAACTGTGCAATGGTGTGCAGTGCAGAGATACTCAAAGCTAGGTCTGGAATCAGAAACAGCACAGCTGTATCAGCATATTATGGTACCGAGCTCACTGGGCCTTTTCATAATACTATATCACAATCAGATCCATTACTGTAAGGTGATCTATTTTAACAGTTTGTTTCTAGATCATAAAAATAAACAATTTTATTACAAATGCAGTGTTATCATCGGATATTTGATTTCTAATATGTAGGCTCTTACCTCACTAGCAGCATATGTGTATAGCACCTTATTTTTTATAACAAACCATAGGTGTTTCCATGGCTTCTTACTGCCCTTAGATCTGTGTAGGTAGCCACTCATTGTAGAGTCTTCTGTATTTGCTGAAACCTGAAGTGGAAAGCAAGCCCAACACCCAAGAGTTACGCATCTGTCCAAGTTTTTGCAGTACAGCTTTTTTAAAACAGATCTCCAGAGCCCTGTCCTGTCAAAGAGTCAAATTCTTACCTGATCTCAAGTTAATGTTGCTAATTAACTCAGATGGCTGAAATAAAAACAATTCTGTCTGCCACCATCTACCTGGTCTGGGATATGGAAGAGAGGTTTCTGCAGACACTAAGGGCTGGAACTTAAATTGGGTGCAACAAGACAGGAGAGGCTGAGGACCACATACAGCTGGAGACCACACATTCCTATCTAAGAAGAAAAATTCCTTCCTCCCATTCCCAAGACCTCCAGTATAGGTAGGCAGAGTTTAGCTCTACCTTTCCTAATCATAAGCTGAGAGCTGAGTTGGAGTAGGAGTCTTCTCACTGACTGTTGGTGCAGAGGTAAATCACAGTTCCTTGAAACACTGGAAAGCATGAAAGAAACTACAATTCTGTGATTCAGAAAGACAGTCAGTCTCGGAGGTGTTTATGCAGTTTAGACACTGCTCCATAGTTCAGATCTCTGCCTATAGAAAACTAAGGCCCAAACCACTCTTACAGATTTTTACAATAGATTTTACAAATCTACTTTTGATTCTAGAGAAGATGGTTAAAATATGGAATTTGTTTTTTCATTGTTAACATTGATGACATAATACCAACAGGCATTACTTTTGACCAATAAAGCACTTACTTCTTTGAGGGCTGCAGGGATTTTTTTCTGCTTTCTTCCAGAGGGAATACTATGTAATACTGTAGACAAGGCACTTGATGGAGATTTATGGTTGACTGGGGATCCGGTCTTAGGAGTGCACTGGTTATCTAAAATGGATAGGATGAATATATTGCTTTCATGTCACAGATGACTAAACACAGGCAATGATTCCTGGACTTTTGGGTTTTGTTCTCTTAAAAAAAGCTGAATTTTTATCCTGATTACAGTGTTTCAATAGTAACACCTAATCACAATAAATTCATTGTTGAATTAACTTTTCAGTATTATCATTAAGACCATGAGTTAGAATCGTCCAAATCACAGACTAAAAAACCGCAAATTTAAAACTAAACTGATTGATTTTGTTTGTTTTCAAAGTCTGTTTTCTTGATGTTCTTGATGTTTCTTGAAGCAGGGTGAAAATTAAGTCTTAAAAATCACACCAAATTTTTAGACCTGTCCTCTACATTTCAGTCTGTGCTTTACCTCTGTTGCCCAACTCTCAGTCCTTCAATTCTCTACATCTGTTATCTTCTCAGCTTTTTCCCATTATGGATGCTGTAGGGCTCCTCTTCAGCCTGATGCCATCACACACACACTTCTGAAGAATCCCATCTCCAGCAAATGTGCTGTCTTTCTCCACTGCCACAGGCAGTTCCTTCATCTCTCTTGGAAGACTTCTGCAACGCTTCACTCCCTTAAAACCCCCTTTTCTAGCAACACCCACCACTATTTTACAGCCCAGCCTGGAATGAGTAGCTTCATTAAATCTACTTCTAGAGTTGTCCCTGAACATAGCAAGGCTCGGAAATAATAAGCAGATTAGAAGAATAACCAGATTGCCAGCTGCATGGTACCTGCTCTGCAGCTCTTTTCCCAGCTAGAAGCACTCGCCATTGCCTGCAGCACAGCAGCCTCTAGTGCCCAACACAGAGACCTACAGGTGGGCCAGACAATCCACCTTCCCCATCATTGCAGGCTCCCACCACCACTTCAAGGGCTGTCCATGCTGCTTTCCACTTCCCCGAGACAAATGTCACCCCAGCACGTTGGAAGCCATAGCTTGATTTTTTCACTGGGGCATCACAGGTTTCCTGATACCCTAGAAAGCTTGTCTCAAACTGGAGCCTCTGCCAGAGGGAATGGCTGCAAACTGATTCTGTCCCTGCTTAGGGCATGTTTGCATATTTTATACTAGTCTTTGGACTCTAGTCCAAATTCAGAGCAAGTCTTGTGAGATTTGACTGGATTCCCATCTCACTGGGAGGTGCCTCCATTGATTTTACATTTGTTTCTGCATAATGATGTGAAGCTCTTCAAAGAGACGGATTTGAGGATGAGAAGGAAACTGAGCCTGGACCTTCTCTCTAAGCAAATGTTATTACCACCAGGCTATCTCCCCCCTGCTTGCCAGCATTCTCTGAAAGTGTTTCAATGAAATAGCTGTAGCTGGGGTGCTTCGCTTTGAAATCCATGTTGCCAGTGGGCAATGGTTAGGAGTTTTCCCTTGGAAATGAGGTGCAGATATGCCACCTTCTTGAATTCCAGATGAGCCGAGGCTTGAGGCTGAAGAGACTCAGCTTCAGTAAATTTACAGAGCCCCAGAACTTCAGCTATCTATCTCAGCAGCTTGGCTGGCAAAAATGAAGTTTACAGGCATACAAGTTACAGAGAGTAAAACTACATGTGAACCCACTGGGAGGTCACGATAAGCTGCAAGGACTTTAATGTGTACTTGTACCCCATGATTAATGAAAAGCAATGTAAAGAGCTAGTTATCTCAAAAAGAAAGCAGCATAAGCTATATGTTATTATCGTAGGGAAATGCATGCATGTTTCAGGAAGGAAGAGCCAATGTATTGCAAATTCACTTCCTAGCTTACTCCACAGAGACTTGTTGGGCTCTTACAACCTCAGATGCCTGCTACTTTTCAGGCACTAGCAGAATTAGGCACTTGAACCCATCAGTAAAGATGAGACACAGACATAGCATGTTAATAAGGGCCACAAAAGTAAGACAGATAGTTTGTGCAGATTTTCTTTACCTTGTTTCTGTAGCTCCCTGAAGCAATGATCACATACTCTTGCTGGCTGGTTTTTCATATAGTCTAAACCATGTTTATTTGATGAACAAGCTTGACAAACAATCTGGAAACAGATAAAAGCATTATTGTACATGATAAGCAGCTGTAAATCACCAAATGCTTCAGTACTGTTAAGCCTGTAACAGAACCTGAAATAGGCACTATTTTATATTGAAAATGGTTTAAGGTCTTTGCTTTTCATTATGTTCAACATGCTGCTATTTCCTCCTCTAAATGATAAAAATTTAAATAGAATAAAATCACTGAATTACACAAGTCAATAAGCTAATGTTAACAATCCGTGAAAAGTAGAGTAAGCCTACTGTGCTACTGAACTGTTTAAATCATAAGCTTTTAAAGAAATAACCAAAAAGTCATTGTTCTTTTGATATTTTCTCCACAACACAGATGTCTCAACTGCATTGAATTCTGTATTCTCACTAGATTAAAAAAAGAAAAATAAAGGTTTATTAGATATACCTTTCATATGCGTTAAATATAAAATAAATTGGTAGTAACTTAAAAACAAAATCATCATTTATCTTAAAAAACAGTGATGAAGGTATTTTTCTCATTTCAGCTAAGATTCTTTGTTTGTACTACATAATTGCAGAAGCAGAAGGCAACCATAAATAGTACTCCAAAGTGCAAAATAAGGGACATGTACTGGTTAAAAAATTGAACACGCATTATCACACCTTACTCAAAAAAAAAAAATATCAAAACAACCGCAACCCAACATGTTTTTTTTAATCCATATAATTGTGTCATAGTAGAGTGTTCTGTTAGAACTGATGTAGTAGTGCAATCAGGCTCCATCTCTATTTGTCACACAAGGAACCTGAATGACTGACAGAAAAGGTAATCACAAAATTGCCCAACCTTTCCACATGCCCTGCAGTGATGCCTTCTCCACGTCAAAGTGAATTCACTTGTACAGATCATACACATAGTGGCTCTAGTATCAGGGATCCAGATGGGAGCCTTTGATCCCAGTGGACTGTCTTCTTCCTGTTTCTCTGGATCTGCCTGAGAGAACCATTACATTCAAGCGGTAAGAAATAAGATTGATATTTATCAGTGATTATAGGTTAACTCTAATTATGTTGGAAAGCCTTCTCTGATAAATTGCCATGGTCTAAAATGTTATCGACTATTTCATCAGCGACCATTATAATGCAAGCCTGAAGACAGAGTAGCATTTAATTAGTTAAAAAAGACTTGTGTGACTACCAAGCTTTACCAGCCTATTGATATCAATAGCTGCTATATTTTAAAATCTTTTCATTTCATCTTTCTGTTTGCAAGATTACAGAGAGAACTGAGAAAGCTGGTTTGGATTTTTTGGAAGAAAAGAATTTTAAATTTATGAAGTTGATAACATTATGAAGTATCATTCTGCTATATCATCTGTTCACTTATCATTTACCATCCTGTTTTATTATTCATCATGGAATGCCTCTTGTTTTTCTAAACACCTGCAAAGAAACTTTATACGCAAAAAGGAAACAAGCCAACAAGAGGTGACATACCTCTTCAAGACTTTTGGTGGGATTAAATGTGATTCTCTTTTTTGTGTATTCTTCAATGGACTTGGAGATAGCTTCTAACCACTCATCTCTTTCTGTAGCAGAACTGTTGGAGTAAAAAAAAAAAAATATTATTTTTAACATTTAAATTTATAAGTCAATTAGAATTCCATTAGCTTTATTACACATTGACTTTACCCTCGTGCAATTTTAGTTTTATAGACCGTCTCCAGTTCCTACTGAAACTAGCATTATTTTTGTTTTTACTGCTCCCAAGGCATCAAGTTATTTGTGTTGATTTCTAAAAAGATTTCAGTGTCTGTTGTTATAATGCGTATTCCCTCCCTGCCTCCCTTTCCTCCTTCCAAAATACCCTGTGATTGTTTCAAGGCTTGCATGTCATTTCTTCCCCCTCCTCCCTGGACCCTTGAATAGCTTGAGTAACACTGTTGCAAATGATGTTCCCAGAACAAAGGCATGGGCCCCCCCTCTCAAGAGGGACTCTGAAATTTCAGCAAGCTTTTTTTTCCCCACTTCCTTCTGTCTCAAGGTGCAGTTTGTTATACCCAACCCTATGAAACCCCAAGCTTCTGTCAGAAAAAACACTCTGGCTCTTCCCCATCCTTGTGCTCCTGACTGTTGGCTCCTACCAAATCACTGAAATAATTGGTTTTTTCCATTTTTTTTCCATTGGATCAGCTAATCCAAAGAGATAACAGATGAGCTTACTGTATATGTCTTTATCCCACAGCTGGTGGATCACTAACCAAGTGCAAGGAAAGTGCTAGGCTGAAGTGGCATGGGACAGGGAGCAGGGAGAACCAGGAGCGCCTGGCACAGGGGGAGCCTGCAGCTCTACTGGATTATGTGCAAGGCCAAAAGCTCTTCCTGAGGCCACGGGCCCACCACTACTTTCATCTTATGTAAATCCACGCTGCTGCGGCCACAAAGGGCAACCTACTGGGGTCCCTCTCAGACACTAGGTCTTATTTTGTCCTTTGTGCCAGAACGCACACTATGCTATGCAGTGGGCTATAAGTGCATTGAGCTGAACTGGGAACCAAATCCGTATTAAAGCAAGCCATCGACCTGCCCTTCCTCTGGATCAATTTACCGACTGGGTTCATCACTCAGCTGAACAACTACTTGGGCAGCACCACGGAGGGTGCTCTGAGGAAGGAAGATGCAGTTTTGTGGCAGAGGAACAGCTAGATCACTTGTTTGAGATGCCATGCCAGCTTAAAAAGGGCTTATGAAATTTAAACCAATATTTACTAACAACTTTTTTTTTTTATTCTCCACTTCTTAAACAGTATCAAATAAATTATTTTCTTTTAAACCAAGCAATTGAACATGATGAATGTATAAAAAGGAAAGTTAGCACAGAGGAAAGCAGTGATTTACACAAATTAGGTGTGCAACACCAATTACTGCTAATGGTTTCTGTAGGTGAATTTGGAAGCTTTGATCACCTTTGAATCTTGAAGGAAAATAGCCGGGGTTTTGAACTGGATGAAACTGAGTACTATACAGAATCAGAGGGAAGCCTGAGGGGCACAAGGGAAAAGAAAGATTTTGTTGCACACAGCAACAAAATCAGAAAAAAAGGAGAGGAAATAAGATAAAAGCAAGGGCAAAGCAATGCATTACTGTCTGTTCCAATATCTCACACTCAGAGCAGAACATTTTGTTCAGTTTATTCACCTTTGCTTCCTCGTCTATGAAGAACAACTGTTCTGCATTAGCTACGTAACACTCATAACTAATCAACTCCTTTGGCTTTTTCAAAATGTGGTTACATTTAATTAGGTTCCTAAAACTATATTAATAGAATCTAAAGTTGGCACGTTTTTTGGAGATTAAGCATCCCCCATCATGAGGGGATTGCCACGTATAGGGCTGTTCTCACAATGAGCTACACGGTTTACGCCCTAATATTTCAGCAGGGAGCTCACACTTGCTAGGTTGGCTAGCGCTAGCCTTTAGGGTTGTTTACAGTCCTTCAGAACTTCAGAGCAAAGGCGGTGCCCATCGGCAACCGAATGTTGATGTAATGGTTTGCTGCAGCAAAATAGGCAGTGTTTTTTCTGCTGTGGCTGCCAGCCCTCCCCCACAGCTGCACAGCCCTACCGCTGCCCTCACTGCACCTCCAGGGTTTGGTGCATCCTTTCAAAAATCATTTCGTTCACTAAAGATTGCAGGGTTTTCTTAGTTTGGGTGGGTTTTATTAAATTACTATTATTTATTTATTTGAGATTTAACAAAACAGTAGAAAATTTTAAATGGACTGCACAGAGCCCCAGCAACTGTTATTGCTGGGAAATGCGTGTGCTAGGGGCACACGGAGTGAGCAGCTCACAGAAATATACCCATCTAATTTCCAGAATCAGAGCCTTAGGGCACCTCTCCCAGCTGAGCTAGTCTTGCCTGAGCCCTCCTTGTGTTAGGGGGGGCGATGCAGCTCTGTCTGCCTGGGGCAGCTCTTTGAGGGGGAGCTTTATTGAGGGGGACGGGGCCAGCTGGCCTCAGACCACGTCAGGCTGGCACAACTATTGTTTTGAAGCTTTACTTCTGTAGAGTGCAGATGCGCTAACTTGTTTCTCTGATCAAGAGATTTCTAGTACAATGCTGCATTGTGCCGTGTAAAACAATACACATTCCTACAGATATCCCAGGGAAACTGAAACCTCGACCCAGACTAGATAACACAGAACACTGAGGCAGTCCGTAAAACTAAACCTGAAGTGACAAAGACTCTTGTCTAGGCATCAATCTATACTTCTGTTATTAATTGGTTTACATTTTAATACTAGCAATTTTTCACCAGCTCAATTGCTCCCCTCCTCAGCTCTGTCCCCAGGAGCATTTCAGAATCTCTTCTTCAGCGTGCACTCCACATAATGCTTATTATTTGAAAAAGCACAGAAGTGAAATTTGTCTCCAGTGTCTGTGAGATTAATTTGAACAGTTTTGTAATTGAGGTTTTTGCCACATAGGAGCCAGGAAGCTGTTAGAATGAGGTATTGTCAAAAGGAAGATACAGTCTGTATTGACGAGATAGTGATTCTCTTCACATCCAGGATATTTATCAATAGGAATAATATAATTAATTGGAAAAAAATCTATGCAAGCACCTCTTGCTGGTAATTTTTCACTTGTTTCCCTCCTACACCACCACAGACCCAGGCCTCACTTACAGACAGATAACAATCTGAAAATCCTCATTCACACCTGGGGCCCCCAGCACCTCCTTCATGCCAAGCAAATGCAACCCCTCTCTGTCACTGTTGTGTTACCTAGGGCTCTTGCACACACAGAGTTTCCAGCAAGTATAAATATAACAGAGCCAAACGCTTTCCAAAGATGCAAGATCAACAATGCTAAAAAAGAAAGAGCAAATCAGAGCAGCTGTAGTTGGTAACGTGAGGGTAATTCCAGTAATTTCAAGGTCAAGGCAAAAGCATGTCACAGACTGCCCAATTTGAGGAGAATGTTATACATAGGTGTTTTCCCCATGGACCAGCATGTGTTTCATGGAAGCTGCTTTTAATCTACCACTTAGTTCCTCAAAAAGACAAGTCTGTCCTGTTTTGTTGAAAATAGGTTGGTTGTATTTCAAGATGATAATCTTTTCACAGTTCCAAAAATTTATTTTTTTTTTTACAATATTTTTAAAACAACCTAATTAAAAGTGAAATGCTATTTCAAGTCAAGCAGAGATAAACCTACATTGCCTGCTGCAATCCCATAAATGTCTTCATGTATCTGTGTGACACCCAGTCATTGAGGCACCTCAGCAGCACAGACCTCCTCATACTACACTAGAGCAGAATCATACCCTAAACTGTGAAAGACATCTTTATTTTCCCCTGGTGTGCAAAAGAAGCATAAGAAACATTTAAATTTGTTGGGAAAATACAAAAATACTCCTTTCAAGTCTGTTGTTATAAATAACTGCTGCTCAGACAATTGAGCTACTTCCTTTGACTACTCTGACGAGGTTAACCTTGGTTTACCCCTCAGCTAGAGATATTGCTATCTTTGTGCAGAGATCCTCATGTTGGTATTTACAAGGTCACATAAAAAGAGGCAGTCTGCCCTTCCTCAGCTTTGCTAAACAAAAGAGAAAACATGTCTTCCTTCATTGGTATCACCACTGTCACAAATGTCAGAACATGTAAAACTCCAACTCAAACCCAGTAAAAACAACAATCCACAAAAACAGGTTTTTGCTAAAGGCATCTCAGTTGAGGCAGACCAGAGCTGCTCTGGTTTAGTGGCCACATATCCTTTTGCTGCCACATGGAGAATATGGTTTTCTGGTAAAAACAAGCACCACTCCAGTAATTGCTGCCATTTCCATACTTTCAGGTTCACTGAGATCCACTTCTTGTTTCAATTGCACAAGTATTTTAGCTAAAAGACCAGGATGACTTCTTCCAATTTATTTTAGATATCAATAATAATATCAAAATTTATTGTCATGCTTCATATTCTGCCCTGTTAATGCACTGACAGAGCACATCAGCAACTTTGGAAGAACAAAAAGATACTGAAAAGCAAAGCCTAAAATGAATTGAACTGAAACAATTTTAATTCTTGTTCCTCTCAAGGAAAGGCAGCAAGAGGATAATTTTTCAATTTACTTAAAGCTTCTGGAGGTGAAGCTAAGATGAACAGGAGGAACCAAGCAAGAGTTTTTTTCACTCTGATTAACATTTAACTGTCTTGAGGAGAGCAGAATCCCGACCAGCTGCAGCCTTAAGCCCAAATTGCTCAAATACCAGCCACATTTACTGTAGCCTTTGTTCTTCTATCCATCACTTCACAGTGGGCAGTCTTCCTTACAAGTCAGAGTGAACTGTACTAGAGACTACAAATTCATATGGTATCTATGAAACTTATTACATGTGACCAGGCTCCCTTTCTGCTGTCCCATTTAAAAATAAACTTCAATTTTTCAAAATCAGATTTTGAATGTGAACAAAAGTGAATTCAAACAAAGCCTGCCTTATTTCCAGACACCCATCTGTCATTCCCTCTATTCTGTAATTACTCTAGTCAAGGGTAACTTTTCATTACATAAGTGCAAAATGAGCTATAAAAAGCTTAATTGGCCTGTTTGAAATCACATGCTTTAAAAAAATCACTATTCAATGGTAAGGCTTACCTTGCTGAAAGAATGAAGGATCTCTCTACGCTTTCAATGTTCAGTTCATTCTGATATGCTTCCTGGGTTGGCTTTTTAACCTTCAATCGAGAGAGAAAATTTTACACTAAAACTAAAATGGTACTGTTATAGTTGCTTTATGTTTTACTTACTGTAAAATCTCTTATGTTTTTATTGCAGAAGGGGTACATTGGAAAGCAAAATCTCAAAAGATCATACACCAGTCCAGACACTGTAGACATCCAGGGGGATGAAGTTGAAGAGCTGTCTGACACCTCCTGCTGTGCTTCAACATGCCCAGGCCCATTGCCCTGTAAGTACCTCTTGCAACTGGGCAAAAAAAGGCACTGCTGCTGCTGCAGGACAAGATGTAGTCCACCGGTCTACTCCAGAGTGGGCACCTGCCCCATACCCCCAAGGGCTGAATCACCCTGCTGATCCTTCTGGGCACCAAGTTTCAAACATAAGGAGGTTCAGAAGTTAAGAGTGGTTTTGAGCCACCACGAGACATCTGCTGGCGGAAGAGATTTTGCGGCTCTGCCTGCAAAAGCTTGGACCTGGGCACCAGATCTGCATTTCAGCTGGGCTTGCTGGTTTTCTCTGACAGGACCAGAGACAAGTTACTGGATTCCCACTAAGTGTCAATATATGGTGTTCGTGTCCCTTATCACTACCCAGAGGGGCTCAGGGCTTAACTTTGATGCTTTTCACAAAGGCTCAGAAACAAAAGCCCTATCTTCTCTCACAGTTATCAGATCTCTATAAGCCACGGAGATTTGATCTACCAGAAGCTTATCGGGCAGAGATGCCTAATCTCTGGGCGTGGGTAATAAAGAGCAGCTACAAGGCAAAGTGAGGCATTCTAAACAAAATACAACACAAAAAATAAGCAGGCAGACTGTTTCGTAGCAGGCCAATACTGGATGAAATGCAGGTGAGGTGACCCTGTGGCAACAGAGTCATTTAGGGAAACCTAGGCAGCAATGCCACAGACGATATTATGCAAGAAAGGTTAAGCCCGTAGGACACTTCTGCAATATAAGCATTTTTAATATTTATTTCCAATGACAAACATATTTGCACTTTGAAAATTTGAAGGCCTGAGTTTAAATAGAATTGGAGAAAGACTAATTTTCACAAGTGACTCACCTTCATTCCAGCCAGCGACAGCATGTTGTTGAGTTTATACATCCCTGACTGAACTGGAGTAGTATACAACAAGGCATCATTGAACTGTAATACAGAAGTAATGTTTTTTAATGACTAATGACTTTTAGAGACAGATAATTTCAGATACGTTTTAGTGGAAGTACAGAACTCATACAGGACTGAGATCAATTGTCCAGAAAGGCATCTTCTACTTCCCATTATTCCACTTAGGACCCAAAAAATATTTTCATGTATGAATTTAGATAACAATAGGTGTCTATTTATATCCTCCTTGTGTAAATATACATTTGGCACATGAGTAAACAGTGCACGGATGTCAAAGAACAGACTGTCAAAAAGGACAGAAATGTTTCTCGTGTACACAGCTATATTGTATAACAAACTACTTTAAAAGGCTATTAGAATTAACCATTCAAACAAACCAAAACATTCCAGAAACTCAGAGATGGCAGAATTAAGATTAGCAACTTATGATTATAATGACAAACATATCCATAAGTGCCATGTGAATTTTACCTGTTTACATGGGCATCTACTGTTTATTTCCTGTTCTGCCAGACTTGGCTTCATTCAGTGCACTTACTGTACAGCTATTAAGATTATTTTTTTTATTTTCTGTGTTGTTCTACACATGGATCCAAACGTCATTTACTGCACATAAGCACAGACCAGAAAACTGAACTGTCTCATGAGTTTTTGCTATGAAGTTCTTTGCAAAATAACTAAATGTTTCGTGAGCCTTACTAAATCTTCACAATGTGATCAATGGAAAAATCACTGCTTCAGTGTCTAAAGATATAAACACTTGCCTGCACCTTTTATATCTAAAAAAACCCCAAACCAGTACCCCCCAAAAAAACAAAACCCAAACCAAAGAAAATCCAAACTAGATACAGTAAAATTAGCAACATCGTATTTGGGAAGTCCAGCTTGAGATAGCACCTTTTCTTTCAGATTATTACCTTAACCAATATCATTAGCAGTTATCTCAGTGCTTTATGTGCTTCAAAGTCATCTCCAGAGCTTAAGATAGGCACTTGCAAGTTTAGGATACATACACAGGGAAATATTTATTCGTACTACAGTAATTAAAAGACAGATTTCAGCCAGGACTGGGGACAAATAATGCCACAAAGTATACAGGACAACAGTTGCTTTACTGTCTAAATAGAAGAGATAAACAAAAGGTTCAAGTGGAAACAGAAACTTCAGAGATGCACAGGAGTTTCAAAACAAAGCAGCAGTGGAGACAGGAAGAGAAGCCAGCACTTAACTTCCAGCCCACTGCTCTGCTCAGGATGCAGGAGGCTTGTGCAGGGGAAGGAGAGGAGGGTGCAATGGCAGATGCAGACTTGTAGTTTTTAAGATCTGGTACGGCTAAGTGGGATGGAGTTACTGTTTTAATTTTCACAGTACTACAGATAACTTCTTATAGAAGTGTTCAAATTTTAAGTAAGCATTGTGTACATTTGAGGGGGGAATGGTTTTCTATTAAAATTACTGTATATGCAAGAGATAATCTCTCTAAATTAGAACTGAGCAACTAGAACAGCAACAACTGGTCATTTTTTCCACTACCTTAAGTTATTAGTTACTTATGCTTGCAGTGTAATGTTTCAACTGCTTGATATTACTCTAGTGTTAGGCACACAGTAAGATACACAGCATCTTACCAGAAAAAACATTCGAGGCTGCATGACCTTCCGGGACAGCTTCATCAGTGTTCCCTCTTTCAGAAAGACCTAGCAAATTAAAACAAGCAATTCAAAACCTTGTGCTTTTCAGGGCACAAGCCATACAAATAAGCTGACTTCTTCATCATCATTATTATTACTACTACTACTACACTCGAAGTGCTGCAGAAGTTTGGGGATTCAAGGTTCCCTTTATGAGAAAGGCTTCTCATCCTTTGGTTTCTCTGGAAGTGAGTGTGAATGGCTGCATTACAGTTTTCCACGCTGCACTTGAAACCATGACAAATACAAGATTTAAGCTTGAGTAAAAAAAAAAAATAAAATAAAAAAAAAATAAAAAAAAATCTGCCTGCAAGATCTGGCAAGGAATCATATTTTTTCTTCTCAGTATACACCAGCTTCAGTTGCTTGCATATCATCTGTGCTGCACTTTTACTGCAATCTGCTGAATGCCACCTGGAGGACCTACCCTTCCTGGCTGCACAATCTCATGGTGTCCATTTAAACTGTACTGAATCTGCATGAGTTTCTGAAAGTTATCCTACAGGGAGAAAGAGCAAAAGGTAAGTAATTGCCCTTGCATCCATGACATTTTTATTTAAAAAAAAAAATAAAAATCTTTACTCAACCAACTTCATTAAGTCAAAATACTTACTCCCTGCTTCATGATGTCATTGGCATGGTTTGCAACTTCTATGACAACAGCTAAAGCATCTGAAGGATGAAGAAATGATGCTTTGGTTATACTGACTAAATAGCACCGGTATGATACAAAGCACAGCTACAATATTGCCTTTCTACATCACGCCAAGATTCAAGGACCTGATGGTACAGTCACTGCATTAGGGAGCACTGCCCACAGATCCCAAAGTCTTTGGAACATGGTTTAATAAGTGCCCTAGCAAGTCATTGCTTCAACCAACAGTGTTAATGATTTCTTACAGCTAATCAAAGCAGTCCACAAGCAAAATTAAATTGCAGTTTCTCACACAAAGAATTACTTTATTTTCAATATCTCTACTTACAGCAGACAAGTTAACATTTTAAATAAGACTATGTAGAGATTAAGTTTTTTCCATTTTACACAACTGCCTCCAGTGCCAGTCATGGAAGACTACCTAGAAAAATAATCCAAATCTTTGTGATTTCTTTCTTCTGCCTTTAGTTTTGCTAATCTCAAGATAACTATAATATAAAGTTTGAATTTCTAAATGTCAAACTTTTAATATCAGGGAAAAAAAATCTCTGTAAGAGAAGAGTTAAAGATGAGGGGTTTTATTAAGCATTGATATTTAATAACTAGCAACTCGACTGTAATATTAAGGTGTAACTGCAAAAAGGGGTTACATAAAAGAATTATGTAAATTACTGAACTGTGAGTGTATATGAGAGAACCCATCCAAGGATCTTACCCAAAAACCTGTAATTTACTTAAGTAGGAAAAAAAAAAAAGACTCATTTAATTGAAAGCTAGAACAACTGCTCTGATAAAATGTAATCTCTAAAGCATTTAGCACTTTCTGAATAATTGAAGTGCAGGCAGACACTTCAAATAAAGCAACTACATTTGCTTAAAAGTCCACAGAAAAGCCTACCAAACTAGGTGAAACCAGTGCCTTGGGGCTTTTTTCCAGATAATCATTAGAATATTAGTAGAATGTATATGCTTCCCTTTTGGTTGAGTTCATACGCAGAAACAAAGCATGTTAAAAGATACAGCTTTCTGAACTGAAAGGTTCAGAATGTCCATGAAGCCATATAAGAAACTAAACTGAGGTGTGAACAAAAAGCTCCTCCCAAATCAAGGAGAATTTTTGTTTAAGATTTTCATGAACCAAGGCAACACAAGCACAGGCGTCAAACAGTTAAAAGGCATAAAACGTATCAAGCATTTGATCAAAATTTAAGTTTAGATATAGATGTCATGATGTCAACTAAGCCTGCTGAAAAATAGCTGGTGGTCTCCTACTAGGAACTGTTGGAGCTGCTCCAGGCAAAACACCCGCCAGCTCCCATCTGCTTGAAAGAAAATGAAGGGAAATTTAGCTCAATTCACAAAGACAGGAATTAGTACCTGAATTTTTTGTTATGCTTTCCTTCATCTATTAGCTATTATATCTGTTAAAACCTAAAAATTTTACTCATTGTCTTCAAGAAAGATTGAAGAATTTTAGAGAAAATTTGCTGGTTATTGAAGGGAAAGTTCCAGAATCTCTGGACTACTTATACAGCCAAGACTAAACAAATCTAAACAACAACATAAAATAATCTATAGGGTCAAAGTCCATAAACAAAGTGTTTTTTGGCAGGGAAGAGCATTCCACTTCTTATACCACTTAGCTGGAGCAGTGTATTCAAATGAAGGTCATCAGGAAGAACTGTGTTGTTCGGGGTTGTTTTCCAATAATATTAACCATAACCAAACCTAGTATTGCACAAACCTAGGGCTTGCACAAATGTCACTAAAGAGACTGAAATAAGTGACAGAGGCTCATGCAAAGGAAACGGAAACATGAACTAGGAGCATTTTTAGTACTGCTGGGGCCCATGCATGGAAGAAGGAAATAGCCTGAATGTGCACTGCCTGCATTGCTACACTTGAGTTAAACCAGCTTAATCCCAAACTGCCATGAAACACCTAGTCCTGTTCTCTTCTGTCACCAACCATTCCTTCCAGTTTCCTCTTATCTCCTTTTCCCCAACATGCAGACAAAGTTGTGGAAGTCACTTGTATTTGTGCAACATGTGACAAGTCAAACTGGAGAACTCCTCAAGTTAAATATAACCCAGAGCAGCTCCTTGATCTCCTTCACTCCCACCACACCAACACTTGTCCTGGCACAAAGAGGGAGGAGGGGGCCAGAAAGGCTCATAGCTGGGGGAGACCAGACTGCCTATCATGAAAGGTCTACAGATGCAAGGACTCTCTCTTTCAATAGCAGTGCTGAAAATATCCGCTTAAACTGCCTGTGGAACTTCACTCTTATCTCTTGGTTTCAACTCAAGGGTGAGCTGATACCACTGTAAGCTCCAGGCATTTTTGAAATACAAGCTTGCAATCTTTCAGTATCTCTGCTGAGAAACTTAGAACTAAATAGAAACATTTCTATTACTGACTTAGCATTCTGCGTGCATTTGAAATTTAGAAACATCATATGTACATAAATTGTTATTTCTTTAAAGAGACATTTACCTTTAGTATCCCTATAGTCTGCAGATTCTTCTAAAAGATTCTTTAAATAATCTGTATAAAGAAAAAAAAATAGATAGTTTTGTTAAAGGAATAAACAGTCCCAGAAAGTAGTAAAAAACACCTGTTTCCTAGAAATTTGCTTTTCAGTCAGATCTATGGCACAAAGATCTACTACTTAATCTTTTAAATCTGTCGAAGTAGTAACATAAGGAAAACTAGCATTTCCATAATGAAAGTGTATCACATCTTGCTCAGAAAAGGTTATTGAAGCAGTGGCCTTCTCCAAAGACAAATTATATTGTATATAAAAATTTTTCCAGAACAAAACACGCAAGTGAAAAATAACTACATTTTTGCAATCATTTACTTTTAACCTGATGCAAAAAATTTTGAACATTACAGATATTTGCCTGAGCATCTAACTTGTCTATAGGAGCCAAGTGGTCCATTACAGAAGATCTGATTATGATAAATATTTTTCAATAATAAAAGTATTATACCTCCCCCCTCAATGTTCAAGTAGGCATTTTTAGTTTTCAATTACAAATTTAGTTCCTCAGCCACGAGATGGCACCCTCAATCTATTAAAGTCTTGGTAGTTTTAAAATCTATTTTACTTAGCTAAAATTAACTTGAAATGTATGACTATACAAGAAAACATCCCCCTCGAGTTTCCATTCCCTGGTCTAATGTCTAGTTCACCAAAAAGTACAATATTCTGTTTAAGATTAATATATATCCTCAGTAAAAAGTCAATCATCTGTTCTCCACAATATTGAACTGCTTAAAACGGAAAGAAACCAAATCAGAAACTTTCAAAGAAATATAGATGTTAGATTGATAATATCAACAAATACTGATTTTTAATTACCTTTTCAATGAGGTATTAAGATTCTGGCAGATCTACTGAAAAGTAATCACATGAAATCTAGCAAGTGTTCAATTTTAGCTTTGCAGTTGTACAAGTATCATGTAGGAGTGAAATAATTCAACTCCCATATGCTTGCCCTACCCAAATTCATCCTTCTACTCAAGAAGGATCAGGAGCCAATTGTTCCTGCCTTCATAAGACGTCTTGCTTCATACATGCCCCTTGGAGACCGCTCAGTGTATTGTAATCTTTTCCTTATGCAAAAATAAAAGGGAATTATGAAACATGTTTCTGCAGTAGAAATACTACAAAGAGTGAGAAATCTTGTCACAGTTCAAGAAAGCTTTGAGAAAAACAGAACTACAGGAAGAGGAATATTTGGCACTGAAATTTTATTTTTTGGCAAAGACCTAAGGGAGGATCCAAGAGAGAAGCATGAAGAGCAGGTTGGGGTGAAGAAAAAGGAACTGGCTGGGGTCTCCTGCAGAGAAGTGGGGAGGGAGCACTGGGAGGTCTGGCTGGGCCACGGGAACACACACAGCTTTCTGCTCTGCTCAAAGTATTGTCTGATCATTATCAGGCACTGGTCAACGTGTGATCTTTTAAGACAAGTCAGACACTGCACCAAAACCTCTCCAGCTACACTCCATAAATATTGCATCTTTCACATCCCTCAAAATCTTGTGTTATAGTAGCTATTGGGCATTCCAGCGTATTATTTAGGTGGACGCATATTCCATGAAAAGCAAAATTCATCTTGCTTCACCTTGGGTTATGCTGGTAAGAAGCTGGTGTGAGAGGAGGAAAAAAAAAAAAAAAAACTCAAAATCTTGTGTTATAGTAGCTATTGGGCATTCCAGCGTATTATTTAGGTGGACGCATATTCCATGAAAAGCAAAATTCATCTTGCTTCACCTTGGGTTATGCTGGTAAGAAGCTGGTGTGAGAGGAGGAAAAAAAAAAAAAAAGTCAACAGGAGGTATTTCAAAAGGAACTGAGAAGAGTTTGCATTGTTTTTAACTTGGTTTAACCTGGAGGAACCTGACACCAGCTGCCCTCTCCTGCCCTGCCTGCTGACGGGTCCTCTCTCAAGCCGGGGCTGTGCTATACTGCCCAGGCAGAGGAGTCTTGGAATTCCACCATAAAGCAAACAAGTTAAAGCTTTACAACTGCAACTTGATCTTCATCAGGGCCAGCACAAAGGACTCCAGTGAGAACCTCCCAGTATAAAGAATGAGTCCTTATAGCTTGTACAGAAATATCAGCTTCTTAAAGTTGCCTAGCACACGTTCACTTCTATGGGCTGGGAACAAGTGATGAGACAGGTATAATTTATTCATCTGCAAATGTACTGCTGGCACTCATGGAACTGTCCCTAGTACATAGAGACGTCCAATTTAATATCCAAAGTAATTGCCCTGGAAACTTAAATCCAGAGACCCAACACAGGAAAAAAAAAAAATGTACTTAGTATATTCATGCTTTGTGACATGTTCCCCAAAACAACACTTTACATCACTCAAACATATTTTTGATGGGTATATTCTAGCATTTTAAATCATACCATCAGTGAATAGAAGCAGCAAAATTGGGGACTTTAACACAACTGCATTCATTTAAAATTCTGTATTTAAAAAGGAAGGCAGCTTTTGCACAACAAGACTGAAGCAGTCAATAAAACCTGCAACTGTAAAATCCTGAAAGTGACAAATGCTTACATAATTTTCATCTTAATATTCCATATGTGTATCTGGTAAGCAGACCTTCATTCATACCTAGAACTCAGCTTCAGAGAAGCATCAGGACAGATATTTTAGTCTCTTCTGCAAATACACAGTGGAAATTCTGTGCTTGCAACAACTTTCTGGAGGTACTGGCTTAAACTATGCAGACAAGAGGAGTTCACAGACATGAATAGCGTTACAGTAAAAATTTAGCAAAAATATTCCTAGATAAAATAAATACAGAACTCAAATATTAAGGTGGAATGGTATCTGCCGCCTTTGCCAAAATTTTTCCCCTTTGAAATATACTTTAGTTGTTCAGACTAGGAAGACCTTAAGCATACCTTCAGAAAGGCAAACTGAAATTTATAACTCTGCTGGATACCCCAAAACAAAACAAAAATTAACAGAAAAGCACTTCTGTGATGAATAAAGTTTCCTTTTGCCCTGCTTCTACCTGAAGCAGCCAGCAATTCTCTCTTCCTTCTTGCTGGGGGGCAGTGACTATCACTTCTTCCCCTGCTAAAAATTCTCTTCTGCTTCATTAACTACTTTTTGTCTCAGGTTGTCTAATTTAATTAAGCTAAACTCAAAGCAATCCTTCCCCAACACATAATTGGCCTCAAGCCTGACAACTCTATTTCCGACCTGCAAAGGAGCAGCCTGCTCAAAGGCTTATTTTTCACCCCCCTCAGCCTCTCCTCACTATAGCCCAGTTAAGGATAATAAAAGACTCTCTGCAAACCTTATGTTGAGGGAAAAAAAGGGGAGAGAGGTTTATCCTACAACAACGAAGAGCCTGTTCATATTGTACAGTCTCAAGTCACCAGAGGTTTTCGGGGGGAGATAATCACCTCTTCTTCGTTTCTTTCTATCAGAAACCAGAGGCTTCTAATTAACCTCCCCCAAACCTCATCTAATAATTGCTGTATAGAGCTCGGGGCCAGTATGTGGAGGAGCGGAAGTTCTCTTGCTGGACTGGAGAAGCTGTATAATTAACCAGAAACACAGCTGAGCTGCGCCTCTCCTTGGCTGATTTACGAGTCCACCTGCTCCTGCTTTTGTTAGCAGAAAAGTAACTCCACTTCAAAGCACAGCGACAATCTTGTGATGTGACCGTGGAGCAGCAGGTTACCAGTACAAAGCTGTCCCACTGACACAGAACATCTAAATAGGAAGAAATCCCTGCTGACTCAGGCCGAGCAGCTTCATTTCCTGGATTATTTTCGCTCTCTTGCTCTTACCCGCTGCCCCTTCCTCCCTGGCCCACAGATCTCCCCCACCTTCAGCCCGGGCAGCTGCTGCATCCCTGCATCTCACCCGCTGCAACCACACATCCAAATATTTCGTGTGTCCTCCAAAGGTTTTGCCAGCACAAGCTTCTATAGAGATTGCTCAATATTACAGAGAGTTGCTGGAGGGTAACAGAGTGGACAGGTCTTCCACAGAGATATGGAAGAGTGAGAATCTCAAGAAAAACAGAAACACACGACAAATGGAGCAGACTGAAAATGGAACAGATCCAAAATAACACTCCCCAGGCCCAGCATAATTAAATTCTCAGTCTCACATCTTTCATTGATGCCACAGAAGAAGTGAAAATACTTCCCTAAATCAGCAGCCAGCATTGCAATCCTGTTCCTGCCAATAGCATTCACATTTGCAGGTGTATTTAAAGCTGGGCAGCTACAGTAAGGTCTGCAGACTAGGGACATCCACAGCACAGTTTTTTTCAGGTCTAAAACAGCCTGTCCCAGCCACAATAACAGTTAATGGTCACGAGGAATTCCCCTTTAGCGTGTGAGTTTTGTTTCAGTGCCATTCACCCCTGACATATCTTGCTTTGCTATGTATATCGACAAAGGCATTTACTTCATCCCAATCCTCTGTTCAATGTTTTTAATTAAAACCTTTGAACTTATCCAAAGCTCCACTGATTTTGCAGTGTATAACAAGTCTATACCGTACCCAAAGTCAGTATCCTTTTAAAATACAAAGCAACTCCCCAAATGCCGTTTCATGGTTTGATTTCATCGTCGCTATGATTTTACCCTACAAAGTAGTCTATTTAATAAAGGCTTTTCACCCTTTTTTCAACACTTGTGACTTTAATCAGATGATTAAAATGAAAACAGTTAACATTAATAACTTGGTAACTGCTGTATAACACTTAAGTCTGTATCTCCCACAGCATCACTAGTCTAAGTACTTGCTGGGGAAATGCCAACAAGCTGCTACAGAGCCAAAAAAAAAAGGTCACAGAGCACTTTATTTTGCAGTTACTACATAAACAGAAGCTATTTTTAAATTGCTCATCAAGAAGCAATGGCTTTCAAAAACAATGCCTTAAGTATTTCCAAATCCTTACAGGAGCCATCCCCCTCTTACGACAAACACATCTCAAAATACTTCACAAAGGCGGCTTCTATCGTTGCTCTCCTTTTACAGAATAGAAAGCACAGCATCATGGAGATGACTAGCTTGAGGTCACCTAAACATGCCAGTGCCAGAGCAGGGTATAGAGCCCCAGATTTCTTAGTCTCAAACCAGCTCTTCACCCTACAGTGCCCCCGTAACAAGTCTTAAGCGCTTACTGGTAACGTACACTAAAAACATGTGTTTTACCTTTAAAAGAAAATGGATTTTACAGATAAAACACCTGGGGGGTGGGGGAGAAATGGAAAAGCTGCTTGCACAAGTTCACAGTTGCAGAAATATCTTTCAGTTACCCCTCCTAGCTCCAATTTTCCATATTACCTTTCTCCTTCATTAAAAAAAAAAAAACACAAAAAACCCCACAAAAAACCACAACACCACCACCCCCCCCCCCCCTTTA